>NC_138049.1:57159142-57395035 GCF_964194185.1 Rhinolophus hipposideros | reverse complement strand
TAGCATCTCTACCTGATACACAGGAACAAACACAGAGAGACAGCCAAAATGGGGAAACAAAGAAATAAAGAAATAAATCCCAAATGAAAGAACAGGGGAAAAAAAATCCAGAAAAAGCACTAAACAAAATGGAGGCCAGCAACCTACCAGGTATAGAGTTCAAAACAATGGTTATAAGGATGCTCAAGGAACTTAGTGAGAACTTCAACTATAAGTTGAAAGCAAGCATAAAAAAGGATGTAGAAACTATAAAAAAAAGAACCAGTCAGAAGTGAAGAATACAATAACTGAAATGAAGAATGTACTAGAAGGAATCACCAGCAGAGGATGGAGGCAGATGAAGCAGAGGATCGAATCAGCAATTTGGAAGACAAGGTAGTAGAAAACACCCAATCGAAACACTGAAAAGAAAAGAAGAAAAAATGAGGATAGTTTGAGACTTGTGGGACAACATCAAGTATAACACATTTGCATCATAGGGGTAAGAGAAGGAGAAGAGAGAAAATAAGCGATTTAGAACCTATTTGAAGAAATAATGACTGAAAAGTTTTCTAACCTGGGGAAGGAAATAGACATACAAGTCCAAGAAGTTCAGAATCCCAAATAAAATGAACAGCCGCACACCAAAACACATTATAATTAAAATGGCTAAGTTGAAAGAAAAAGAGAGAATCCTAAAAACAGTAAGAGAAAGGCAACTAATAAATTATAAGGGAGCTCCCATAAGAATGCCAGCTTATTACTCGACAGAAACTTTGCAAGCCGGAAGAGATTGGTACAAAATAGTCAATGTGGTGAAAAGCAAGGACCTACAACCAAGGTTACTCTATCCAGTAAGGCAATCATTTAAAATTGAAGGACAGGTAAAGAGCTTCCCAGACAAGAAAAAAGCCACAGGAGTTCATCACCACCAAACCAGTATTACAAGCAATGTTAGAAGGACTTCTTTAAGATGGGGGGGGAAAAATTAAAAATATAAATAATAAAATGGCAATAACTACATATCTACAATTTCTTTCAATGTAAGTAGATAAAATGCTTTAATCAAAAACAGGGTGGCTTAATAGTTAAGAAAACAAAACCCTTACAATTACATATGCTACCTACAAGAGACTCACTTCAGATTGAAAGACAGACACAGACTGAAAGTATAGGGATGGAAAAAGTTATTTTATGAAAATGGAAACAAACCAACAAACAAAAAGCTCGGGTAGCAATACTTATGCAGACAAAATAGATTTAAAACACAGGCTATAAACAGAGACAAAGAAGGACCCAGTAATCCAACTTCCTGATATTTATTCAAAACACTACTCTGAGGGGAGATGGGCATCCATATATTCCTTGCAGCATTGTTTACAATGGCCAAGATGAGGAGGCAGCCTGGGTGTCCATCAATGGAAGAACAGATAAAGAGGAGTTGCTACATATATACAATGGAATATTGCTCAGCCATGGAAGGGAATGGGTTCTTGCCATCTGCTGCCATCTGCAGTGACCTGGATGGACCCGAAGGGTATTGTGATGAGTTGAGTATGTCAGACAGTGAAAAACAGATGCAATGTGATTTTGCTTATATGTGGAATCTAAATAACAATATAAACAAACAAAACAGAAACAGATTCATAGATACAGAGAACATTTTGATGGTTGTCAGATGGGAGGGGGGTTGGGAATATGTGAAAAAGGGAAGGGATTATGAAGTAAAAATTGGTTGTTGCAAAGTAGTCACGGGGATATAGGGTATAGCATAAAGATTGCAGTCAATAATATTGTAATAACTATGTATGGTGTCAGATGGGTACTAGATTATCTGGGTGATAGATGGTAGGGGTGTTGAGGGACAGGGTTAAAAAGATGAAGGCATTAAGAAGTACAAATTGTTAGTTACAAAATAATCAGGGGAATGTAAAGTAAAGCATAGGGAATATAGTCAATAATATGGTAACAACTATGTATAGTGCCAGGTGGGTATGACTAGTTAGGAAGATCACTTCTTAAATTATAAAAATGTCTAACCATATGCTGTACACCTGAAATTAATGTAAAATAATATTGAGTGTCCACTGTAACTGAAAAATTAAAAATGGAAAAGCGAAGAGCAATAAGTTATCTAAATTTCCAAGTACATTAATTGCATTTCTCTATTTTTATAGACTAAATCTTTTAAAATAAGTAATGATAAAAAATTAGTATTTCTTGTTCCTTGTCTTCCTCTTTTACTACATGATTATTTGATATTATTTTGATTATAGTTGTCTTTGTATTATCAAATGGTAGATTACTTATTTGTTCCTTTCACTGATTTTCTTTGAATCCCAGTCATTCAATAAGGCTTTTATATTCCATCTTCTTTTGCCCTTAATATCCAAATTTTGTTTAGATATATAATTTTTATACTGTAGAATCTATGAGATTTATATTCTATTATTTTGCTCTAATTTTCATATCCTCAAATTTCAGATAAACAGTTATATACATTCACTTGTGTACAAGTCCTTGATCCAGGATATCTCTTTATTTCTTAGAAAGCTAAATTCCATTCTCTATTCTAGTGATTTCCTGAAGATGGGTTCATGAGAATAATATTCCCTTAGTTCTTGCATGTTGAACACTGTTTTCACTTGATAAACTTGAAAGGCTGTTTGGCTAAATAGAAAAACAAAACAAAACAAAAACCCTTTATCTCTCACTTTCTTTATTAACTTTTGGGATTTCTTCCACTGATATTGAATGATTGACTCTGTTCTGCTGTGAATATTGTAGTGAAGAATTATAAGGCCTATCTCAGTATTTTCCTTCTGAAGTTACTTATTTGTTTTCCTTGCACGCCCAAGAGTCTTTATTATAATTAAATTCTAGTTACTATACTAGACTACATCTTGGTGGTGGTGATTCTGGGGCAATTTTACCTAGTAATTATTATGACCTTTAAAAATAAAATTTCAAGTCTTTCATTTCAAGAATGTTTCTTTCTTTAATATTAAATATTATATTGAAATACTTAATCTTTCCATTATTTATTTTTGTTCTTCAGGGTCCCTAATTATGTATGTGTTAGATTACCTTTGCCTATGTTATCCATCTTATATGTTTTCTCTATTCCTGTTTATCTATTTCCATTTCATTTTGCTGGCCTTTCTCCTTTCTGCCCTCTTTCCCTTACTGTGTTTACCTCAGAGTGTATTTTACCTTGTAAATTCTCCATATTTATTCCTCATTTGTAATGATTTTAATTTTTATTCCACTTCTCTCCTGAGTTTTGCCAGCTTTGGGTCATTAGCTCCTATTGTTTCATAAACCATCCCTACATTCTTGCATTTGTGCCTTGTAGTTCTCATTCATGGAAGCAATTCCTTCATTGCGCCTTCATGAAAATTCATAGCAGAATGTTGGGACAAATTTTTCAACTTCTCCATGGCAACACTGTTACAATGTGTGTTCTTCAACAATTGGTACATTTTGCTGCCCTCTCTTTTTCTATATTATTTTTGTATTGATACTGTGCCGGTTCCTTTTTTATTACTCATAATTAACCGAGTTTATTTTTTTCTCTCAACTAGGTTTCTGGGAAAAGAAAAGGGGAAAACAGTCATCCGAGATTTACAAAGGATTGGTCTTCTCTGCTACTAAAGAGATAGATAGCTTTTTGCAAATATCACTCTTCTGTTTAATCTTTGTGTAGGTCTGCATTACTTTTGACAGGGCATATCCAAGAGGGCTTTTGTCATCAGCCCAACTCACTTCAGTTCCCACATTGGTTGCTAAAAATAAGATACATGTGGTTTATAAATCAAGATGAGCAATTTACCTGCAGGAAGTACTTTTTCTTGGGTTCTGTGAGAGTAGCCACAAGTGAGTCCTCTTTATTTACCCTTGCTATACTTCTTCCTTTCCTGCTTTTGCAGCCAGAGCCTAATTTCAGTTCCTGGATCCTTGTTGTAACCCAGGAAAAGAGCCTTTGCTTTTCACGGTGAAACTCTCACTTTTAGGAATCACATTTTTATTAAGCTTTCTAAGATTATATATTGTATTACTATCTGCTCTTCTCCTCCTTCTCCTGAGACTTCTGGTTAATCTCAGCAGTTTTCACATCCTGTACGCACATTTTGAAAACTACAGATTACATATCTTCTGATTTTACTGAAAACAGAAATTTCAGGGGTTTTTATTGATTTTGTTTGTTTGTTTGTTTTAATTTTTGTTGCTTTGTATATTCTTCAGAAGGAAAAGGGAAACTTGCTGACTTTTGTTACTGTCTTCATTCCAGATTCTGTTCATGTATTTAGCAGTCCTAATCATATGTATTGTATAGTACTTGTACATATGTAATTTTTCAGAAGTCTCTACAACCTCAAAGACATTTATTACGCTCTGATTTTCCCCATTGACTTGAGCAAATGTTAATTTTAAAACAAGTTTAAGGCTCATCAAATTTTCACTGCCCCCCCCCAAATTCCATTTTTTCCTTTTACTACAACAAATTTTACTTTTTGTCCTTAAATGCTCTTTATCCTCTTTTCTTCAACAACTCATATAAGAACTGGCAATAAGCATAGCCTAATAATCTGTATTCTTTTACTCATAATCTTATTAACACCTATAATTTAATTAATAAATATTTCTTCTTTGGGCTTCAAATTTATCATGGTCATAACATCATTCTTAGTGATTAAGCACTGTTATTAGCTCATTTGACTCTAAGTTTCATGAGGGCACAGTTACCAATTTTCTTCACTGTGGTATCCCCAGGACCTAACATAGGACCTGCCTGCAAAGGGTATTTATTAAACATTTGTTCAGTAAGTAAAGGAATGATATTTCTTTTGCTAACCAATCTCTGTGAGCTGTGAAGAATTTGTTTAAAGATAGGGTTTTCAATCTTTTTGATTTCAGAAAATGTCAATGTGAGAATTTGTTTTCAACTAAGTAAATACAACGGGTGTGATATGTCTGTTCATTCGTGGGCCGTGAAAAAATTCACCAGTCAGGTAGAAATATAGAAGGAAGATTTACTAGAGTAAGAGAAGGGTCCGCTGGGCAGAGTCTGCTGAAAACTACCACACACTGCTGCGTTGAGTCTTTGTTTGGTCTCAAATTTTATATTTTCTAACCAGGAAGTAACTTTCTTCAGCCTGTAGTTGGGGGTAGGGGAAGGTGTGATTGAGCTGGTTATGGCAATCTTTGCATGTAGGTAGATTTAAGTTGGAACCAGTAGAGTGGATCCTATACAGATGCAAGACCTCTTCCGAGTCACAGGGTTAGCACTGGGCTGAAGTAAGCAGAAACATTGAAACTGGTCTGCACAGTAAATGTACAGCAAGCAGAGCCAAAGAAAGCTTTCAAAAAGTCCCAAGCTAAATTATACTTATTCATTTGAATTATACCAGAGATCCAAATCTCAAAAGTAGAAGATTTGGTGCCACCAGTACAATCCCCTGTCTTAACAGGGTGTTCAAAATGAAGCTTTTTATTTTATTTATTTGGCTTCCCATGTTGTAATGCTTAACACAGTTTGACACTATTGGAGATGTAGAAGGGAAAGAATATGAAAGGGAAAGAATGTTGTGGTAAAGGTGACAGAAAAGTTTTCACCCAGCCTGAGAATCTAAATTGAAATCCAATTCCTCCAGCAGGAGAACTAGAATGCCCTTCCATCTTTTATCACCTCATTGATTCTTGTCTCTGGCATGCCAAACGGTTGGGGAGTAGAGGCTAGAACTCATCTTTCTATGTTCTAAATGTCATCCTTTCTCTTGGCTTTAAGACATTTTAGTTAGCATTTTTTTTCTTTACTTTTTTAAAATCCTAAAGCGAGTGTGCAAATATTACTATTACAGTTTAATAATCAAGTATAGGAGGAAAATAGCAAAAATTCTTAAAGGCAGATCATCTGAAAGGAGGAATGTGAAATATCCTAAACAGGAATGTGAAAATGAAGGTTCAATGCTTTGTCATCACTTCCTGCCCAAGGAGCCACTAGTATTTGAAAATTTTACTGCTCACTTCTATTAATACAGCAATAGCTGAGAAGACTTAGAATCAAATGAACTATAGGTCTTCACCAACCATTTTCTGTCTATGGTCTTCTCTGAAAGAATAGCATATGGTGAATTTGCATGGTGCAATGCTGAACATCTGGAGACAGTAATGCATGCCTTTTAAAGCTGAGGTTTTTTATGAGCATTTATATCTGTTCCCTTGATGGGGAGGTGCTACTCTCATTCAGATATCAGGTAGATGTGAAACCAAGTATTTCCACTGGCAGATATACTCCACATGAAAGATTCTAGCAAGTTGAGACTACCTAGACCATTGGGTAATACTTTATTACTAACATTTTTTTTCTCATGTAAATGTATATGAGAAGATCTAGAGGCTTTACATCAACATTTGGGTATGCTTTATTGCATTAAAAATGCTTCTCCATATTGCATTTACAATTGAGAGTGCACCTATTTTAATATGAGTACATTCGTTATATAAGACATACTAAATTAAAATAAAATGCCTAATTTATTTATTCTAAAAATTAAGATCCTTTTGGTTTTTAAAAATGACTCTTAAGTAACTGACAGACTACTAAAACAAAACTCACACAAGCACATACACACACAAACAAAATCAGAAACTCTTTCCCTCCAGGGTGCTCACAGGGAGGGAGTAATCTGATCACTTTATGTTATTTGAGGAGAGTTTTATTACTTGCTTTTCCTAGTCTTATACATTTTATGCAAATAATCTATTTTCTCCGGGCTTACCCTCAACAACCAAGTAGATATTATGAAACAAAAAAATACGGTTCACAGCAATCAGTCAATAGTGTCCCAATTGTTTTTATATTTACTGAAAATGTGGATTCGCACCCTCTATCTTGTGAGTGTACGGGCGCTAAATACAGTATTTATATTCATGGGAGTCTTTATTTGCGAATAAATAGGACTATTCATAGCCGAACAGAACCAAGAAAATCCACAATAGGGGGCAATCCTAGATCTAGGGTAAAAACGAAAAGATCTTCAATAAACAGATCGCGAAATATTTCGATTAAACGTGTTAAGTCATATCCTGGTTTTCAAAGACGTTGGGAGAAGAGGAGAACCATGACAGAAGATAATAGAATGCCCCTGTGCCCTTCATACTTACAACCTTCCTAGATAATTGAGAACAAAGTCCCAGGGAATCGGGTCATAGGATTTTTTTTTTTTTTTTTTTACCTCGTTAGATGGTCTACCCGGGCGGCAAACACTGCCACCTCTGCCCAGGCAACAGCTCCAAGGGGCAGGCGATGGTGGCCTGAATTGAGCTCTCTGCTGGCGCCTTCTGCCCGGACACTTTGTGCCAAAAGAGCGCGCAGGGAAGCAGACAGCAATAGGGGGACGACACAGATGTCACGGATGCACAATCTGATTATAATCTGACCAGAAAGGCAAGTGAAGGAGAGCAAGGGCCCGCAGATCCCCAGCTGCGAGCCGCCGCAATGGAGCGGTCGGCGGTGTGTGCGCGCACAGGTGCCTCAGGCCGGTGGCGCTGAGAGCTGTCGCGGCCACCTCTTGGGCTCAGCAACCTCATCAGAGCGCAGAAGCCCCGGCTGCAGCCGAGCCTGGGTAACCCCTGCCAGAGCCTTGGGAGGAAGGGCCCAAGGAAAGGGCGCGAAGGGAGAAAGAGGGGAGGGGAGGTAGGGGAGGGGGAGAGAGACCCAACACTTCGTCAAGAATTTCTCCTCCCGGAGCTCTTCTGGTGGGAACCTTTGATGTGCTCGTGCGCGCCTCTCTCCCTCCCTCCTCTCCACTCTGGGTGATCGTCTCCCCTTCTCCCCACTCTCTCCTCCACCCCCATTTCTCTGCCCTCCCTCCCTCCCAGCCGCGTGTCTCCTCCCCTCCTCCTCGCCTCCCTCCCCTCCAGCGGCAGCAGCAGTAGCCGCTTTAGCGGATCCGGAGATGGGCAGAGAGCGCGCGCGGCGCTGCAGCTCCGAATTCACCGCCCTCCCCGCCCGGAGCTCCTCGCGTCCCCGCCGCGGCTCCAGCCACCTCTGTGTCCGCCGGCTCCAGTCCCGCGCCTAGGACAGCGCCGCCGCCGCCGGGCCCTGCCTGCCGCCTGCGCCGCGCAGCCCTCGCGCGCGCCCGGATGGCGCTTTCCTCTCCCGACCGGTGAGTAGCCCGGAGAGCGCAGGGGGTCGGGCGCTGAGGCTGGGCGCGGAGAAAACGCCTTTTGCTTTAGGAGGTACCCCAAACCACCTGCTGGGATTCTTCTGCCTCCAGGCAGGTGGTCGCGGAGGACGCTGCTCGGCGGTCCCCCAGGGGTTGTTTGATTTCAACTCCACCTGCTGGCAACCTGAACCCCTTTCCCTCCCGGGCCGCCCTCGGTCCCGCCTCACTTTCCAATTTCGGAGCTCCCACCCTAGCAGCAGCAGTGGATGGCCCCGATCCTCCCGCTGCCCCAGACAGGGTCCTCTCCGTCCTCACGGTCCCCCCGTTTTTCCCTTCTGATTTCCCGCTTCTGCCAGACCGCAAACGCCCCCCTCTGCCACGCTTCACCCGGTCTCACACTGACAAAGCCTTCTCCACAAAGTCCGCCCTGACCCACCTTCCCTCCTTTTCCAAAGCTTAGCTCGCGAGCCCCCACTGTCCCGCCGTATTCCTTCGCAGAGCCAATGGTCCTCCCAGGGAATTCTGACCTCATTGCCTGCACACGTTGGTGCCTCTCCAGCTTATCTGACAGTCATCTCAGGGAGCTGACACAGACACGCGGTGATCCTGGCTTAGGTACAGTTACTTTGTGTGTTTCTCAGCACCTGGGCTGTTTAGGGTATGATCAAGCATGAAAAAAAAAGACAGATTAAAAAAAAAACACACCTTTTGCGACTAAACTTTTTTGTTATTGTTGTTTTAACAACGGTTGTTTTGAACAACCATTTACACCACTCAGATTCCTTGTGTTCCTTTAGAGGCATCTTAGCCTCTAATATAACATAGGAACGCTGCTAACAAGGAACGCCCCTACATACCTGTTCTTCCGGAATCGATCTCGGCTCTAGGTTGAGCAGCGTGCACCTGACTGGGTGATGGATCTCCCTCAGCAACAACATCAAAAGCTCAGTAACTCCTGAGGATAAGAAGCTTTTTCTTGAAGGAGACTAGAGTAGCACTAAACTGACCCTTTCAATCTGCAATAAGCCAAAGCCCTTATTTTTTCTTTAGGTTTGGCTAAAGAAGGACATAGTAAAATCAGAAAAGATATTAAAAGGTACCTGCACTGTCTGGATATTTCTGGTGTTGGTAGTGTATTCGCATCCAGACAGTCTTTCTGTAGTTTTCTTTGGGTAGCAGCCCTTTTCTTGTGAAACCATGTTTAACGTTTTAGTATTTCTATTTGGCTTGAGAGAAAAAAGAGTTGTATTCAGTGAATGAATATGATGAGCAAGGGAGACGAAGGAATGAGTGAGCACAGGGAGAGACAATTTAAATACTAAAGTTTGTATTCCCGATTCCCCATGTATTAAAATCTTAAAAAGAAAACTACCCTCACTCAATTTTTAATTTAGCTTTTAAAAGAAGTGCTGAAGTGGTAACTTCTGCATATTTTACTCCATAGATCCCTTGGCCGTAGGGCTTGTGTTCTAAGCAATGAAGAGTATTCAGAAATAAATGTTAGAAACTTTAAAAGTGCTCCATTTGAGTATGTAGTGCGTGAATATAAATTTCCTGGTAATATTATTATTGTTATTTTAAAGAGTTTTGAGGAGATTGGAATTAAATTGTCATTTTTGCTCTCAAAGTTGGTGGAGAGAGATATACGTGTCTTCACCTTAAAAGAGCAAGTCTCTGCCTACACAAGAAATAGAGGGAAAGTTGGACAATTATCTAGAGAATTTGTCTAGTGAGCATTGCCTTAAAATCTTGCCTTCTCCAATGTCAAGATTTTTTTTTTTTAATTTTGTTTTCAAACTGTATCCAAGCCTTTATTTCTCTTTTCTTGTGTAAAGGTAGGAAGAAATGCAGTGAGCAAGTCACTGACAAGGGATGATTGTAGGTGTATGTGGAGAGCTGCAAAGTCAGGAGGGGCTATGAGTAATGATTTTATTGTTGGTTTTCTAAATTTGGAAATTTTAGTTGACAAAATTAGTGCTTGACTAAGAAGAATATTCAAAACTAAGTATTTAAACTAACAATTACTGCAAATATTCATATTGGTCATACAGGTGCATAGATAATAGGTAAGTTATGAACTAAATCAAAAGATCTTTTTTTTTTCTCTAAATGTTTTTACCCTCTGGATAACAACTGAATGCTTACTATATGCAATATGTCCAACAATAATGCATCTGTGTTGGAAAAGATACATCCTGGTCGAACAAAAGGGATAGCAAAGAGCAATGCTGACTTTGATCAATTATTGCCCATAATTGTGTAAATTATGACAAGTTCAGGACAATACCTCCTCACATAATTATAATTAATGTCAAATTCTATCCAATGTCAGAAATGTCTCATCATTCCTTTTGTAAGGATATATGCTGGTATACATGTAATATTAAAATGGTCTATAAGAATGCAAATAATTAATCTGCCATACATTATGGCAGGGATTTTTGTAAAGAACTCTTGGTGATCTGGAACTTGAGAACTGCCTAAATTTAATGTCATTGTCATTATTAAGGCTATGCAAAAACAGCTGAATATAACACTTGGGGAGACAAGGCATACCAATATTTGAATGACAAATCTTTGGATATCATTAACTTGTATCTAATAATGCTCATAACTATATGCCACCTAGAGGATGGGATAGGTCTAAATTAAATGTTTACAGAGGAAAAGAGTAATTTAAAATTGTGGAAATGATATAGATAATTTCAGAAATAGACTGCAATTAGTTGAACGTTCCATGTGAAGCCATTTTTGGCTTTTGAGTAAAGGGGGTGGGCTGAAGAAGGGAAATCAGGCAAGAAGGGAGAAATGAGAGAAAGGATAAAAACCTATGGATACTTGCTTAAATTCTTTACTCAAGTAAAAGTAACTAAATGCAGCTTCTATTACTTTGGTATTTGGAATAACACCTGTTTTTCCAACTTGAATTTTAAGAAATGTCTTATTGACAGCAATAAACTGTCAATTGACAACAATAAAAATACAATTTTTAAAAATAAAGTGATACATTCATTTTATTCAGTAAAACCCAGGGATTATAGGCAAACTCCTGTATGTAAACTAACCTAAATAAAATTCTAGACAAACTTAAAAACAAAACCTTGAAAGAAGGAAAACACACATACTCACACACACTGTTTTATCTAAAATTACAATATTTGATAAAGAGCCAAGTGATTTACCGTCTTATGAAGGCAAGAAGATTCACTGGTGGAATAACTACATATTTTCATAGTTTACTATATATCTCTCACACTTTCCTATTTACGTTTATGGAAGGAAGTATTATTCATTTTATTGATGTTTGCATTTGCATTTTTATTTATAAATTTACAAGAATTTGTATATTATAAAATGCTTCAAATTTTATGAATTCAAAGTAATCCTCATATTGTACCTGTACGTATCAGACTATTACCTATGTTTACAGATTGCATTGTTTTCTGTCTTTATTCTATACTAGATGGAATATTACAAAAAGCATTCTTAAAGAGTAAATAAGCAAATTAATATTTCAAAACTAGCATGATGATTCAGCCAAAGTTTTACAGCACTACTGTCAAAGTCATACTCTCTTAAGATCAACTCTCGTGTACAATTAAAATTTTTACAGGAGAGAAACATTTCGATTCTCTGACTTTAACATGGGATTATGGAAAATAATTTTTATTCACTTCGCTAAGTGAATAAATGGAATGCTTGGCATTCTTAACAGGAGGAATCACAGAATTTAGACATTAATTAAAGGATGTAGAAGGCATTCTAGTTCCATCACTTTCAATAACTACCCACGGTTCTTAAGTAATTAATAGAGACAATTAGAATCCAGGTCTCCTGACTCCATGCTGCATATCTTTCTATAAAATAAATACCAGTTTCCCCCTTATTTTATTTTAAAAAGGTAATAAGGGAGAAATATGTTTGGATATTAAAGAAAAATAAAAATGAAATGAAATAAAAATCTGTGCCTTCCTCAGAGAGAATGTATGGTCTTATAACCATTATAGTTAAAAGTAATGTTTTTCTGCTCACTTTTTCCCAACTTTCTCACTCAAAGCTTGGGAAATATTTTTAAAATATAACTCTCATTGGTTCACCCAAAAATCCTTACTTTTGCTTAATGTTTTATTATAAATGTGTCAATCATACGGTATCAGTTTCTTTTATGGTAACTGTATACTATGGACACTTCCATTTTTACTTTTAATAGATAGTTCATTGGAAAATAGTCCTCAAAACAGATTTTGGTTTTTGTAAGCAAAACAGTGGAAATAAACTTATAGTTTCTTATAGTTTCATCTCTCTGCATATTCAATCTTTTTGTCACCACGGAGAAAGTTTGTGTATCTGTGTGTTTTGCTTTTTTTGGTCACCATTGTCTGTGAATACATTAGGTGGTCAGGGAAGATAAATTTGTTTCACAAATTTCCAAGTCCACAATTAAAAATCCTAGCACTTTTAGCTTTCTCTTCACCAGTATCCTGATAGGTCAGTTGAAGTGAATGACTAAATCAATGGAGAACAGTCGTCATTACTGAGTAAAAAACAGACTTTCAAATACATTCTTGGTGATGAGGGCTCATCAGTGTGATTTCACCTAGAAGGAGTAGCATAGTAATATACGAATAGATTGCTATCTGTGTGGAAGAAGCCTGCATCGTTTAAGTGTGCCTGGGTTAATGGAAGTTTGGGGACTCTGATTTTTGGACTGCTGAGTAGCTGCTTCAAAAGCAGAAGAGGAAACTTTGTCTTAGGAAATGGGCTTTTTCAAACCAATTAAGATGCAGACTTAACTGAAAGGAGAACTCCATCTCTTAATTGGTTTGGAGTGTAATTCAGGCTCCACTTATTCAGGCCTACGACCTGGCAAGAACGTAAGTGGTATCTACAGACATGAGGATGAATATGATGTGGATCCTGACCTGAAGCTGCTTCCAGTCTAACTGGAGAGACAGATAATGAACAGCTGGTTTTAATCCAGGGCAGCCACCCTGTTACCGAACAAGGTTGTCCCGAGAAAAAACTTAGTCTTAACACGCCATGCCAAAATGGATGGCCGTATGCCATGAGTAAGTTTTGCACAAAAATAATGTGTTTAAAATAGCATATGTTTACATTGATTTCCATATTAATTTTAACTCTGACAAAAATTTTTGTTTGACAATGCAGGAACCTATGATTATGAAGTAACATAGAATGTCCTATACTAATGAAACCAATGGTTGAGTCAATCCTCGTACGTCACAGGGTAATTTTTTTAAAGCGAATACAACTAATTTTATACTTTTAACATAAGTTTGAAATACCAAATTTGTCTTTTAAGAAACCTAAATCTTTAAGGTACATTCAAAGGAAATGTACAGAAGACAGAGAAAAATGTAGACAATGAACAATATATGTAGTATCTATTCAGTAGTTAAATGTTTATAAAATGTTTTAACAAAATATATTTCAATTTAAACAGGTAATTTTAAATCTCTGTATCCCATTTACTCTAATAATGAATATTTATTGAGTAGATATATGTGTATGATACAAAGAGACATAGGGCTGTTAATAATGATGGCTTCACTGTCTTGACCTATAGGAAACAACTGGCTATTTCAATAGCCAATCCCTGCTGATTTACAAGATCCAGGAAAGGCCTGAGATTTTACCCTCTAAGTTAAGCACAAGTAATTGATTTGAGTCCTTGCTTCGGACGGGCTGCATGAGGACAGTCAATCTGACGTGTCCTGTTTATTCACATCAACATCCTGGTGGTATTTCTCTGCCTCACTGACTGCTAAGCAATAGCTACAGAAACGGAAATGGGAAAGACAGGCAGAGGTGTTAATAGGCATTTCATCTGGGAAATGCAGAAGCTGGGGATGTACCCTGCTATATCTGGTACATTTCTTGGTAAGATTAAGGAGAATGTAGATCCAACCATGGTCAGAGCTGTCTGGCAGGGAATGGCAGGTTCAGCAGAGAATTAAATTTAGGAGCCTTGCAACAGTTTCCTTGCAAGTTTTGGAGAGCCATTTTTTCATGTAAAACTGAGATGCCACAGGAGGCAGGCAAGCCGAGGGCTTGAATATACCATTTGCTAAGTGAGTCTGTAGGACCCTTGCTCACATAGTCACTGAGTCTGAGTTGATCACCCCAAAATGAAAACAGCAGGCAGACAGTCATAAAACCTCCATGAGTAAGGAGTTCAATTTTGATAAGAGCTCAGTAGCAAGCTAATAGCTGCTTCTCAAAAGATGTATATCTAGTAGGGGTGTACCCTGCATGTTAGGGAGCTGAGCATTCCAAAACCCCAAAGAGGACCTGCAAGTTCAAGGCTGTCTCCCTTTTCCAGAGTCTCCAGTCAGTAGAATTATTAGCCACAGAGACTTGTATCTCACAGATCTCTTACAGATGTGAGAATGTACTGCAGCTTACTGGACAGTTTCAAAGACAGTGTATTGGTTTGGGCCCCAGTCAAAGGATGCTAATTTTTGGATTCGCTGAAATGAAGGTGTATGTAGACAGTGAGGCACATACTGTCTCCGGTACCAAAAATTCCTTTAAGATGCTGAGCATCTTTGTTGGTTGGAGTTGAATAGATAGCAGTTGGTTTTTTTTGTGTGTTTTTTTTTTTTTTTTTTTTTGACTGCAACAGGGATTGACTACTGCAAATCCGCCCATATAATCCCAAGAAAATGTATTTGACAAGCAGAGCCCTGGTTTGTCAGGGTTTATCAGCCACCCCGGCTGGTGGAAACATGATAACACCACAGTCTAGGCATTGCTAATAGAAACTTCTGACGTTGTCATCAATAGGATATCATGATATAGTTAAAGCTTCATACAGCAGAGGGTAGAGGCACTCAGACTGCCCACCTACTGAGGGCAGATGGCAGAGGAATTTAGCTACCCCTGGAGATAGGCTGTAGTAACTTGGGGGGTTACTACAAATGTATATTGGTGACCATGACACATGAATGTGAGCGGGTGTTTGTCCTCAGGAATCAGTGGGATAGAAAAGAAGGCATTGACACTGTCGAAGATACTATAGAAAATGTTTAGTCTGTGCAATGGATTCAGTTACATGATCAGTTGGTGATAATCCATTCTAAGCTTCTAGTTCTCATTCTTTTCAGTGGTCTTACTGGGCTGTTCTATTAAAATACTGAATCTTTTACTACCCAGATTCTCTTCAAGTCTGTAATCAGGGCTGTGGTTTCCTTTTTCCCTCCCGGGATTTGATACTGTTCTTGTTGGGCCATCTGGGAAGAAACAGGGTGAAGACTAAAAAGTGATTTAC
The DNA here is from genome assembly GCF_964194185.1 of Rhinolophus hipposideros. Taxonomy (NCBI): domain Eukaryota; kingdom Metazoa; phylum Chordata; class Mammalia; order Chiroptera; family Rhinolophidae; genus Rhinolophus; species Rhinolophus hipposideros. Next base: position 57,379,594 of record NC_138049.1, on the reverse strand, counting down.
ATGTTCCATTCGCACTTCCTTGCACATGGCCTTTCCCAATTGTGATAATCTTCTCAGGCACTTAATGGGTGGTGAAATATAAGCATATAACACATTAATTCCTACTATACAATCAGATGTAGAAACAACAAAAATATCACATTAAATTGGTCAAAAGCTGTCCATCTGCAACTTCAGATTAGCTTGCCTTTTCCACTGTAAATTCTCCCTAACTCCCATTAGCTGAATCTGAGTGTTCTGTAGATCCAGGTAACAGAGCAACCTGGGCATCCGAATTCAACATATTTATAAGGTTTGACTCCTTCTCTCCCCTGAAATGATCCAGCATACTTAGGTGGGTGTGTACGAGTATGTCCTTTCATCCCTGTTGGGGATCGGGATACCTTGGCCTCTACTTATGTTTCACTTTAAATTATAGATCAGGGTGAAGGGGCAGAGAGAAATCAGGAGCAGGAAAAAAGAGAGGCTTCATATGTACTCTCAGTTCAAGTAATGTGGCAATGGATCGTGGAATAGCCAAATGAACTTCAAGTATTTTTGGCCCACCCAATACTCTATAGGGGGAAGCAAAGCCCTCATAGCTGGTACTTCAGCCTTGGGAATCCCTGGATTCAAAAACCATCGCCACATTGCTTCTTTGCTAAGGCCATCGGATTTGTGACCTCTGACTGACTTGACATTGGCTCACACCGTGGCGACCTTCTTTAAGGAATTCACCATGGTTTGGGGCATTAGATGCCCCATTGTCTAGAGAGCCTCTCTTAAGCACTTGATGGTTTTAACATCAAGGCTGAGGGAGTTTCTTTGCACAGTGGGGGTGACCTTAATAATTTATCTAGATTTTTTGGGGTCTCTTTCTCATTCTTCAGTGGGTCAATTAATCAGAATTCAAAACTCAATACAGGGGATGCCTGATCATGGCATTGTACACCAGAAGCTAAACATTAATGAATGCCAACTATAATTTTACATATATAATGTGATGGCTCTGTGTGAGGTTGGAGGGATAGTGGATGGGGGGAGGGAGGTTCACAGTGTGAGGGATATAAATGATGAACGTCTAAGTATTACCTTGTCTTGTACACCTGAAACTAATAAATTAAAATAATAATAATAAAAAATCAATACAGGGCAGTAAAAGCTCATAGATACTAGTCAATGCTGCATCTCTGGTTTCCCACAGGAGGTTTTCTATCTCAAGGAACTCTCCCCACGAGAGCTAACACTCCCTCACAGCAGCCAGAACCCACTGTAAAAACTCTGAGAGATTTTACTGTCACTTCCAAATGGGTCTAAGTTTGGTATGATGGGATGAAGGAGAGGTTTGGCCGTCAGACAACCTATTATTTGCCATTATTCCTTTACGAGCAATATGCTCCACGCCTCCTCCTTCTTTCTATGTGAACCAGTCAAACTTTTAATAACTCGTCTGTTTTCTGTTCATGGAGTTTCCCCTTTCACACTCAGTGTATGTGCATTTCTCTAACTTGTCTCAAATGGGGAGCCGCCTCCTGCTTACCCAGCAATAATCTTACCCAACACTAATCTTACTACTAACTAGTGCTGCAGATCAGAGGCTGGCCATCAGATTGGCAAGGAAGTCCTTCCACCTAGGAGAGAATTAGCCACAGAACAGCATTTTGATGGCTGTATTTTACCTATTTCTTGTTACGTAGTCTGCAGTGACATCCTCAATTTCTCTTCATTATGCACCAAAAAATAGAGGACTATTATTAATAGTTGCCCAGTTACAATATAATTTGCTACTGATTCCCAGAGACTTCCCTCAAATCCCATTAATGGACCTGTGCAATCCTCATCCTTCCTTTTCTAGAAAGAAAGCCATGTCTCTGTCAGCATCCCATCCTCATCACCAACATTATCAAAGACTCTGAAGGGAGTGAGATGTAACTCTGCTTTTAAGCTGCTGTGAAAACCTGACACAGATCTATGGATGCTAGTAGAAGGAAGACATTACACTTCTGGATCAGAGATGACGGACACTATTATTCACAATAGCAGTAGCAAGAGTATCAACATTTTTGCGTTGGTTCCCGATTTCCACAAGGCAACAGAGAGCAGACCAAATCATATTGAAACACTGTAAGAAAGGGACCCTGAAATTAAGGAATGCAAATATTTTATAATGGATGGTAAGCACGCCTCCCTTTGCTCTAGGAGGAGATGCTATTTCTATCTTCCAAGGCTGTTTGCTTTACAAATATATTTTTAAAATAGTTAAGACCAAAACAGCCAGTGCTTCTTTTATAAGATGTGCAGCAATGTGAGAGACCCATGGGAAATTGTTCCCCAACAATGACAAAAGACTTCAATAAATGCTTGTTTTGGTAAGCTCCTTATCTGTGGTATGCTATTTGTTCGTCCTTGTTACTTCCTAATGATGGAATGCTTTAAACATGTGAAACCTGAGGTTAATGAATCCCTCACTAAGACAGAAACTAAGAAGGAAACTTTTACAGCAAATATATTGTATTTAAAATGCATTATTAGACTCTTAATTAGTTATTCCTGACTATGTAGGTTATAGTGTAAGGCAGATCAAGGAATTGAGAATTTTTATGTTGGGAAATTAAAATTTGAACCTAAACCACAGGATATAAGAAATGTCAATTTTGTGTAATCACAGTAGATTTTAAATAAAAACCATTAAACAAAAAATGGTATATATGCATATTTTCTCATGGCCTTAATGTTTCTCTAATATTTAAGAGTTTTAAGGGTGCCTAAACTTTTTCAAATAATCAAAGGAAAAGGGTTCATTGCTGTTTTAGTTTGCTTACGTGTAGACTATCCCTTCCAGACCGAGCATAGCTGTCATCTACTCTAATAGGCATCTCCTATACCCCAGGCTAGAAAACATGCCCTTTCTCTGTATTGGTATCCTGTGCAAGATTATCAGTACCACATTATGTCCTTATACATCACAGTGGCCTGATATATTTATGTGTTTCCTCCACTGGATTACTTTGAAATGGGTTGCTTATTCATCTTCCTAACCCTAATGCCTAGCTCCCCAACTAATGCACGGAGGATATTCAATGCATCTTTGCAGAGGTGAACTGAAAGTAACAATGTCCATTAACATTGAACTTACTATGAGATATTATATTTTAGAAAATTATGTCCCATGAGTAATAACTGAATGGAAGATGTGTAGAATATTTGAGCTGGAATAATCTTTAAGAGTTTTTAATAACCATTGGTTTAGTTATAGCCATGTAAATATTCAAATTCTGATACTCCTTCCTACTTCTGTGACACCCTGAAGTATTTAAAATGATTTCATATTTATAGTGAAGACTTGAGATTTGATATAGCTTACATACTTCTAGAAATTGAGAACAGGGTCACAAATTAAAGGCAAGGCTTTGTTTAATTATCAAAGTCTGAGAGTCACATATTTATATTATCTAGGGTAGATTTCTCATCTAACCCTAGGTTAGAAATTTCAAAGCCTCTGACTTTTCTCCTTTATCAAAGAGGTAGACTGAAGATAAGCATACTTCCCTTTTACCTTTTGGCCTGATGCACAGATGTTTTTACTTTATTTCTTTGTCATAATATTTTTTCTCTGATGTTCAAATGTCTGCTGCTCATGCAGTTTCTGTCACCCGTCTGCCTTCGTTATTATTGCTGTTATAACCAATACCACCAACCCTGAGTCTGGTGCACCTCTCCCCTTCCTTTTATCCCTAATTTTCTAACTTATTCTGCCTCCTATTTCTTACTTGTGTTCCGAAAACAACAAAAACATAAACAAGGCTTACTCTAAGGGAAAGCTTCCTTTCTTTCTATGCAGTGAACTTGAAGGATCAGATGAAATGATGGGCTCTTTGGCTCTTGTTCTGTGTCTGCTGGCTATTCCTGGGTTGAGTGCATCTTCACTTCAATTCAGGGGCTGTGTTTTCCTGGTTTTGTTCCAGAGACACTTTGCAAATAGTGAGAATTCTAAATTCTTGAATTTTGACTAATTATTTTTTTTATTATTTTTGTCATAATAGAGACAGGTCTTTGGTAACCATTTTGTCTCTGCATTGCCTTTTTACTTTAGTAGCAACATTAACAAATGAATGTTTCAGAAGTGATAAAATATATGTGTTATTTTAGATAATAAAAATGTTGGAGTGAATCAGATGCAATACAGATAAGGTTTTATGGAAAGCATGGAAGGTCAGCAAATGACTTTGGCTTGTTTGGAGCATGAAAGTGGCGAGTTTGCACAACAAAGAAGAAGATGAAAATATTAGACAATGGAATATAAAAATAATGTAAAGGAAGAGGAGATAAACAGCAAGTTATAGACTAATAAAGACAAATGTTATTATAGGGTTCCATGGAAACACTGCATTATACAGAAGAAAAGGATAGGTCAGTAATTAGACATAACTGGGTTAATATTCCCATCTGACTATTTATTAGCTGAGAGACAAAAGTCAAATATTTTAGTATCTCTAAGACTCTTTTTCCCATTATGTAAAAATTTTCCAAAATTGTTGTGAACATGGAATTAGATACTATGTAGAAATCCGCACTATAAGTTCTCATTCAGTAATTATGTTTTCTCCATACTTAATGGTTTGAAATGACATAATCATTTCAGATCGTAAAAAGTGAAATGAGTGTATTTTCCAATTAGATACTTAGCAAGTGACATTCACTCTTTCATGCCGCCAGGAAAATTTTGGAATTTTCAGAATATAATATAGTAATGCAGGAAGTATCATATAATGAACACAGAACAACTATTAGGAATCATACTTTCCATAACAAAATTAAGTAGAAATATAGAAAATAAATTCTGTACTTTAATCATTACTGTGGTATAAAATTTTCCCCCAAGAAATAAAACTCATCAACTGAAGGATTCTTGTTTTACCTAGATGAGCAAAACTGGAAAGAGTATCCTAACAATAATAAAAAGTCAGGTGAACTACAAAATCATAACTTTTCTTGAATCCATAAGAAAACTGAGTTCACAGGGCAAACAAATATCCAGAATTTCTCACCCATGGGTAGATCCCTCCATGGAGAAATGGGACATGGGGATGGTGTCATAAGTGGTAGAAATCAAAAGAACACCTGGCTACCATACAGGTGGTTAAAAAGAAATCAGCTAAAATATTAACAAATTACTAACGGCCAAATATGGGCTAAAATGACAGTACAGCATCTCTGGTAACCCCTGACACAAGGGGAATTTGAACTCACTCACCAGTGGTTTTATGTGGACCTCCATCAGGTGCTTATGAAAAATATAGGAAACAGGGTGAGAGGCAGAGGGAGCTCCTCTCAGTAACGTAGGTGCAGAACACAGGACTGGCTATCACTGTCAGTAAAGCGCAAAATCCCACTCTTTTCAAACCCCTGCCCCTATTCTAAGCACAAGACAATTCTATAGGAATTTGGTCTTTGGTGCAGTGAAGCTCTACTTCTAACTAGAGTAGTTCACTGTCCCAAACTAATGGTCTTGGAGTAGACGAGGCATGCCCTATTTCTAGGCAAAAATAACTTTCACAAGTTTCCATTGCTTTACATTTGATGTTTAGCATTTAGTAAAAAATGACAAACTATACAAAAATGTGAGGAAAAAACAACCCATTGTCAAGAGTCAAAGTGATGGAGAAAACCAGACTCATAAATGACCCAAGTCTGGAATGATCAGAGAAGGACTTTAATATAACTATTATTAAGGTGTTAAAGGAACTGATGGAACAGTTGGACAATATTAATGAACAGATGGGGAATTTTAGCAGAAAAATGGACACTACTGGAAATATTCAAATGAAGATGCTAGAAATAAAAGGAAATATTATCACAAATCATAACTTCCTTCAATGTCCTTATTAGTAGACTCAATATCTCTGAGAAAAAATTCTGTGAACTTGAAGACAGGCCATTAAATATTAGCCAAACTGGAAAAAAAAAGATAAAAAGAATAAAAGGAAAACAAAAACAAAAAAATCAGAACAGAGCATATAAGAGTTCTGGGATAATATAAAATGGTCTATTATACATGTAATTTGAATTACAGAAGAAGAGAGAGAACAAGCAGGAGAAATATTTGAAGATACAGGAGAAACTTCCTTTACAAAAACAGGCACTGAGCTAGGTATTTTCCAAGAATTTTTTAAAATAATGAAAGTCATCCAAGTACATATTCAAAAAGTCAAGAGAACTCTAAACAAGATAACTAAACAAAGTACACACACACACACACACACACACACACACACACTCACCTCCAGTATCATATTCAAACTACAAAAAATCAAAGATGAAAAAAAGGAGCAAAAACTGTACTAGGTATGTTAAAAGAGGCTCTTCAAGTGGTAGGAATAAGATACCAGACAGAAACATGTATCTATTGGTATCTAAAAGTAATTGCAGTTTTTGCCATTATTTTTAACCTTTTAAACCGCAATTTCTTTTGTACCACCCTAATACGTAAAAACCATAAAGAATTCCAGTAGTGGTAAAAATAAAGGTAAATATAGAAGATTGTTAAAAGTTTTAATTGCTCTAACAGATAATTGTCTAAATCAACAATAGTGACAATATATTGGAGGTTTGTAACATGTTTTTAAAGTGTATTTCAATGATGTCTCAAAAGTTACACACAGTACAATAATAATGGTTTCACTTATTTTTAACTTTTTGCCATTTGAACGTGAGTACATATGTTTGTAAACAAATAATCTAATTTGTGCAAATAACATTTTGCATCATTCCAAAGTGTTGATACACATTATTTCATTTGATTTTCATTATAAAGCCTGTTAACTGGGACAGGCTTTTTAGGATGATTAATAGATAAGAATATGGTAATTCCAAGAGGTTACATGATTGCTGGAGGAACTGTGTGCTGGAGCCAGGACTGAAAATCCTATACAGATGCAGCTTACCTCTATGCAGAATTAAATGGTACTATAGAATATTTGTGAAACAAGGCCCTGTTGGCACCCTCACAGTAGAGGCCTCTCTATGTACCTAGCCTCACCTTTCCTTCAGCTACCTGTAGCTTAACAATAGATCATCCCCCTGTGTCTTGAGCTCTGGCTGTCCCCTGTCCCTCCCAGTTCTCTGTTTTAGAAAATTACCCTGAAGCTTATGATTAATACCCTTAGGTTTATTGATCACAATCTCTATGGTCTAGCTCTTTCCAGCCTACTCCCCTCATTGTTCCTGGGTTGCTGACTCCACCATAGAATCATGTGGCCACAGTGAAGGAGGCTCCATGCAGACCCCCAGAACCGTCATGTAAGCTCTGGAGGAATGCCCAGACTTTCCTTTAAAACCCCCAAGGTGGCCTGAGTATGGTAAGGCAATTTTTGGAGGTGTTAACCTGCTGCCTTCTCAGACTACCAGTGCTCTGATAATAAACGCGTATTCTATGGCCCAACTCCTTAGTCAGTCTATTGTTTGGGTGGCACAGACAGCACGAGCCCCGAACTCCTTAGGCCTTCGGTTTCATTTATACCCTAGTAACTTACAAGAAAGTATAACTTTGACCCCACTCAATCTAGTAGTCATTAAAAGCTTAGTTATGTGAATTAACATTTTTTTGTTATTGTTGTTGAAAATTGACAATTTCTAGGGTAAATGGTCCAACATTTAGCTACTTCCAGTTGCCAAGCCTACAATGTAAATGGACGAAGTGGGTCTGGAGTAAGACATTGGATCATGGTGGGAAGTAGAGTAACGGAAGTGAGGGGCCTCGTTGAGACAAGGGTACTACTGAAAACAGGTTTTACAATGAAGGCTGGTTCCCAAAGTGTTCCTTATGGGACAGTGGTAAATGTAGAAATGAAGAGAAAAGCATTTAGAAAAATTTATAGGAAGTTGAAAGTAATTTATGTCTCTTAAATCTAATAATAGAAAATATAGACTTATATTTTTGTCTTTTTCATTTATTTTTGTCTAGTAATTTATTTGTAATTATATCGTACAAAACTATTGATTCATGAAGGATGGCACTTAAAAACAGAACTAGTGAATCAGTGCAATTAGTCTGAGAAACATTGGTCCTTAGGCATTCAAACTAACTAAAGCAAGACAAATGTCATAGATCTGTGGCCAAACTTGGCCTATGGCTTTCCAATTTCTAATCTTGCCTTTAGATATTTTAAGTTTGAGACATATGCACCAGGAATGCATTGTTCTCACCTCATTCAGAATTGATTGCACTGCACTATACTTAGCATTATGTTTTCAGTCTACTTTGAGCCCTATGGAATATACTGCTGAATGTAAAATAAGGATATTGTGAAAAATCCAGTTCACTACGTTATACAGGGTCCTTTTAGAATGATCTGCAGAAGAAATGTTTCTCACACTTTGTTTTTCAGAGGAGTCATACTGATTTTATTATTGATATAGTGAATGAGTAATTATCTCTTTGAGTGGTTACTAAGAAGCTTCAAAACAAATTTCTGTCCCTAATAACTATAAAAAGGCTTATGGTATATATATTTTTAAATTATATTACTTAATATATGAATGATCTTGATTAATTTCATGTTTCCTACCCTATTTGACCAGATGTTGGTGTGTTTTTTTTTCTCATAATGCATTTAAATTTGAGGAAAAGTAAGGAAAAACTATAAAGATGATAGGTGGTAGGGAAGGAAAGAAGAGGGAAAGAGAGAGGAAGGAAGGAAGGAATACACATACTCAAATATACTTGTATATTGCTTACTAAATAGCTGAAGAAATCTGAAGTACATTAGTTCTTTATTACACTGTACTCCCCTCGACACCTAGGTGCAAATATTCTGTGAAAATTATAAGTTGGAAATTTCAATGTTGAAAATACATAGAGTAGGGGAAAATCTACTATAATTTCTGTACATAAAAGTAGGCAGTAAGATTGACCCATGTTTCCTCCATTCAGAATTAGCTGTTCTTAACCAGGTGTGAAAACTAAGAGTCACTTCATTATCTCCATGTCTACGTGGTCTCATAACGTTTCAGGTACTGATTTAAGCTGGGTTCTGTCTGTAGGCAGGTTGTGTAACTGAAGAGATAACAGCATCCTACTGAGATAATATGCTTTTATTCCTAATGGCAACCTGAGGAGTAGATGAACTGTATATATTATTACAGCAATTGTGAGAAAACTTCAGGCCAGATTTGCATCCTGTTCAACTTGTTACAATAATTTTGTGATTCCCAGAAAGAAGTTTCTATGCTGCCAACCAGGAAAAAAAATCCAACCTATTAAGAAAAATGACATGTGGTTTTCAGCTCTCTACAAGGGAGCTGAAATTTTGTGTAATTAATTATACCTTATGCAGATAAAAAGAAACTAAGTTTAAAAACAAACCACTCTGCTGGTAAAAGCACGAAAAATATTGAAAGCCTATTTATTATCAGTAGTTTTATAGCCTTTGCTAAGCTTTGTTCTAAGATTTTGAATATACTGGGTTGAATTTCATGAAAGGAAAAGTAATTGTACTTCACCTCCAAGACTCGCTAGGAACTTCTTGATTACTAATTAAAGCTGCAAAGTAGTTGGTGAACTTGTATTGAATGGGAGCCTTTTCCTTGCTGATGAGACAGACTACCTCTAAAATGGGGTATAGCAATCCATAGATAGAATAAAAATTGCTTATAAAAGAAAATGACTCCTCATTTAGTTGAAACAGCAGGGTTCAGAAAACATACAAGTCACAATTAATTACCTAGCCTGGAAATTGCCCAAATCCCTGGAAACTGTCCAAGGTCAATTTTCCTTCATCCTAAAATTATTCTCCTGAAGCACACAAAAATTTCATTGACTCAGACCAGATATAAATAGCCCAGAATGACAGAAAATTCATTTTCAAACCAAAAATTTATGCCGATGAGCTATTTTCTCAAATTTGTTTTTCTGATATGCCAAAATATAAGCACACATATAAACACTTAAATATGCACACACATACATACCTACTTATGCACATGCGACACAAACTGACCAGTATATAAATACACATGCAAAAATATTTGCGTGAAAATTCAGTACACGTCCATATGCTTGTAAGTATGTAACACACATCCATAAATATGCACACGAACACATGGAGACACTCACAGATGCATATCTAACTTATGCAAATACTCTAAATCCAGAAAACGTCAATTCTTAAGTTTGCTATGAAGAGAAACACAAAGACTTTCGACTTGGGAGGGGACACTACAGGACAAACAAGAGGACAGGAAAGATAAACCTGATACCGAACTAGTTGAGCAGAGTAAATCTCACTTCTGTTTGTAGTGTTTTTTCCAGTATTTTCTTCTTATTTCCACCTTAGTTTTTGATCTTTGTGGATTCTTCCTATCCTTCAGCTCCTTCCTCAAGCACATCAGCCCTCGGAATGAAGCCGGCCCAGGAGCAGAGGCGAGCTTTGCATCTACTTGGGAAGAGGTAGATGTACATCATCATTATACCTGTTAAAAGTAGTATAGGAGGACACCATCACTATAACTGTTATTAAAAGATAATTGTATGTGACATTATGGTTAGGCACTGTAAAACCTTGTCCTCCACTTAGAACCTGCTTTACCTAGGACATGATATCCAATGTGAAAACAAATCTGCAGAGCAAAGGAGATAGAGAAAAATAAATAATAAATCAATACCTAAATGGACTGTAAAGTAATTCACATCGAAGAAGGAACAGTGCATGTTCTTACATCATTTGCTTGAATTATTGCCCTTATTCAACAAACATCTTTTAAACTAGTTTGTGAAAATACAAGATGAATGCTCTAGATTAGCAAATGAATAAACTGGCATGAATCAATTTGAGATGCAACAGAACAGAAGGGTTTTTTTGATCAGACACTTACTAGTCACAGGGGCAATTTAGTTCTGTGATTAGGAAACTAGCACCTATATCCTCTCCCCTTGCCTCCCTGGACCCAAACCTTGCCCTTACATTGAACCCAGAGTGCTTGTTTCATCAGTTCAACAGAAGTTACCAAAACTCTTAACTGGATGTGAAAAAAGAAAAATCAGCCTTATTTCCTTGCTTTTTTAACTTTTAAGTTTGTAAGAAAGATCTGTTTGGGCAACAATTGCCCATTACTCACAAAGCAGAAGCATGAGATAAATGGATTGGGAAACTAGAAGAAAGTTTTCCACTAAACCAGTGGCTTAGATAAGAAGTGATAAGCAAATGACTTAAGAGCTTATAGGCAAATGAGGTACAGTTTTCTAAAAGCTCTTATCAGAGAGGGATGAGTAACCATAAACTCAATTAACTCACATGAGGTCATAGAGTTGCTAAACATAAGAAATCTTTATTGGAAATAAAATGATGCATCTTCTCTAATATATTATATCCTTTCTAGAATACCAAGAAGCACTACTACTACCACAAAAAGGAGAGGGAGGAAGTGAAGGAAGAAAGTAGAGAGGGAGGGCGGGACAGGGAGAGAAAGAAAGAGAGGGAAAGATTGATTTAATTTAATTGTGGAGCATTGAGTGACTATCATTGGTATGACAAAAGGTGCATAAATACTTTAAAAATATCTTAATCCCTCCTCTATTTCTTTTCTTGGCTCAGTGAATGTCACTGCATTTATGCATGAAGATTTACAGTCTGTTCATTTCATCTCTACCTCCTTTGCCACACATAACCTATTTCCTCTTTCTTATTTGGTTTCCTTTTTGTCCCTTAATTCATACATCGCCCATGCTTCTAATGCATTTAGTTTCTTCAATTTTAAGAAGTCATTTTGGAAATATAGTAACTCACAATTTTACAGACCAATGTAGCATCTACTCAAGAGAACTTCAAAAGTTACCTTAATTTTGGGCAGATATAATATGTAAGTGCACATCTAATCTCTGCAAATGAATACTTATGCTTTTAAATTTCTTTTATATATGTTTTAAACCAAATTCTTTACACTTTGGAATGTAGATCTTACATAAATACTAAATAGCTTAATACAATAAATATTTTTTATCTTCAATATGTTCCTTTTAACTAATATTTACCCCAATCTGGAAAGGTTCTGAGCAGATTTCCATGCTGCAAGAATAACAAATTATGAAGAATAAATGCATCTCTAAGATTTTCTACTATAATTAAACAAAACTTACAGCAATGAGAACCTGATACATTGTGTCTATCCATGGTTTGCAAAATCATTATTATCCTGAATGGTTATTAGGCATACATGCTAAGTGGTTCACACAAATGACTGTCATTAGAATTACTTTTACACAGCCAAACTAACGCTTTGTTTTTCCTCTTCCTGTTTTGTGAGTGGGGCCATTAGGGTGTCAGATTCCCCAAATAATATGTGTATTTAATCAGGATTATCATTAACACAAACATCATAACATAATATAAGGAAATGCTTCTTCCCTGAATAAAACAAAATCCAGAATCTGACATTCACCTGAGTCCCAGATTATAAACCTTAGCTGTGCTTTGTCTGTAGTTTAGGACATCATGGAGATAAGAGAAAGAAATAATCATCATTATCTCCCTTTCTGCTTTTGCAGGAAATTTGTTTAAACGAAACCTGATAGCTGTGTTTCTCAAACTTTAATGTCCATGTGAGTCACCTGAAGATATTGTTAAAATGCAGATTCTTATTCAGTAGATTTGGGGCAGGACCTGGGATGCCTAACAAACTTGCAGGTGAACTGTCACTCTGTGAAGTACACTTTCCACAGAAAGGTTCAATGGAATTTTAAAGGTAGAGACCATTCTAGTTCAATGGTTCATAACCAGGAGCTTATGAATCTCCTTAGCATTACACACAGGCTTTAGGATGCCATGAGTCCCAATAAATCAATGCAAACTTTTATATGTATGTGGATATGAGCATTTTTTCCTTTCTGAATAGTGAGTTTGCAGTTCTCCGATTCTGTGAAAGGCCTATGGCCTATTTAACATAATGGATTTAATCCATTCCAGTTTTAGATGAGTATACTGAGGTCTAGGGAAGCTAAATTATCTGACTCACAGTTACAAAGCCAGGACTTGCATCCAGATCTCTGGTGCCTACCCCAGGGGCTTGTAATAGTACTAAGACTGTTTTTCAAGCTTTGATTAAAGAGAAAGAAGGTTTAATAATTAAGTGAATGAATGAAATAATGAGGGAGCAAATAAACAAGTGAATATGAACACATTCTTGCAAATGAGGATTTTTATTTATTTTTTATTTGGAGGAGAAATTGATAGTATCAATAATATTTAATTATTTTGATATGGAAGAATATAGAGAAAAGCAAACACTGGAAAAAGGAGAGTAGAGACAACAAACAGAATTTAAAGGTTAACTCCTCAGTTTATCTCTGTGTGCATAAAACTATGCAAATGCTCAATCATTAGTCTGTAGTGTGAAAATAATCAATCATTAAATGTTGAAAAAAATCTTTGATCTCCTCTCCCGAGAAATGTAGTAATGAACTATGTCATGTTTTCATTAGCCACTTATGCCTAATTATGAATACAGAATGGCAGAAGTACAGGTTCTTAAAAGAATTACTCCAGTGACAGGTGAGATGAATGGGACAGTAGCTTAATAATGGGTTTATGTAATATCAGTGAAACCTGCATATCAATATTGGCCAAGACTTTAAGCTGGGCTATGATTTCTAAGGTGTTAGGAGTTTCCAGACAGGATAGTTAATTAGGGTCGGTCTAATACAGACACTTGCAACAGATACCTGAGACTTCCATCCTCACCACAGATGTGTTATGACTTGATCAGAGAGCAGTGCTTCTGTGACTTGCCGAAAGGTTAGTGGTCTGTAGGTAAGATGTGTAAGATGACAAAGGACACCCTCAGATTAAAAAAAAATGCAAAATTTATAATCACACGATTTTTAAGAAGACATGGTTTTCCAATTATGGAATCAAATCAGAAAGAGGAGTAAAGGTTTTCAGAGAAAAGATGCAAAAAGGTTGCAGATATAGATCAGAGAAGTCCCCCTGTCATATCTAGGTCAGATAAATTCACTACTGTCTTGGAATATGAGAGTAATATTAGAAAACTAAGGACTTCTCAGGCTTCTCTTAGCGAAACGTCTAGCTAAGAGGGCAAATCACAGACCACTTTTTTATTCTTCTTCTTTGCCATCATGTACCTAAACTATAAAGCTAATTTATCACTTTATAACTTTATATATATATATATATATATATGTATATATATATACATAGATATAGATATAGATATAGATATAGATATAGATAGATAATATACATATTATCTATATATATATAAATTTATAAATAAAAAATGTGGGAGACTATAAGGGACATATTAAGTAACTCTCTTTAAAACTGTTCTGTTGTGTTCAAAAGGTGTTTAAAGAATTTAGAAGAGATCTGGCATTTCTAGAGAAGTAATTTTTCTTCCAGAATAGTAGCTGGGGCAAAAAAGTACGTCCCCCACCAGCTGCCTGAGATCTATTTAAGTTGCAAATTTCACTAGCTCCAGCCTACTCCTCACCTTCCATCAATGGTTTTAATTGAACTCAGGATAGTGTTTAAACAGCTGGAAATGGCCTTGAAATCTTTTCTGATCTGTTTCTTGTTTATGTCCCAAATCTCTTTTCCCACTGGTCCTCAGTTCATATTTTAAGCTTTAGTAATACTGACTCAAAAGACCTTCTTTGCATCCATCTATATGAAAATGTGTCTCTTCTTTAGCTTAGACTTTCTTTGTACATGGAGCACCATTTTTGGCCCAAGTTCATTAACTCAAAACTGAGGTGTTACTTCTCCCAGGAAACCTTCCCTGAACCACCAGTCTGGGATATTTGATTCTCACACCAAACTTTCAATATCTCTACCTTAGCACATAATGTATTATTCTAAAATTATGTTAATGTGTCTGTCTTTCCCTCTACATTGTATAATCTGTCAAACAAGAACCATGTTTTTCATGTTTGTATCCCTATCCCTGAACTAAATGATGAGCATATAGTAGTTGCTCAGGAAATGTCTATTTGTTTTTTTCAGCTTTATTGTGGTATGAGTGACAAATAAAATTAGAAGAGATTTAGTAGGTACATTGTGGTGATTTGATATACATTATAAAAGCATTCCCACTATGTAGTTAATTAACACATCCATCACCTCACACATTGATTGATAATTGATTGATTTTTTTTTTGGTGACAACTAAGTTCTAGTCTCTTAGCAAATTTCAATTATATAAACCCGGTCTTATTTTACTATAATATAATGTAATATAATATAAGACGGGGTCTTATATGAATTTTTGCTCCAAAAGACGCATTAGAGCTGATGGTCCGGCTAAGTCTCATTTTCGGGGAAACACGGTATCAACTAACAGTCACCACGTTGTACGTTAGATTCCCAGACCTTATTCATCTTATAGCTGAAAATTTGTACCTTTTTACCAAGCTCTCTCTGTTTCCCCCACACCCTCCTTCCCAACTCCAGCAACTATTTTTCTGTTCTCTGTTTCTATGAGTTTTACTTTACTTTTTTTCTTTCGTTAAAGATTCCACATATAAGTGATACCCTGCAGTATTTATCTTTCTCTGGCTGGATTATTTCCCATGGATGCCCTCATAGTTCATCCATGTTGTCACAGATGGCAAAATTTTCTTTTTCCTAATGGCTGAATAATATTCGTGTGTGTGTGTGTGTGTGTGTGTGTGTGTGTGTGTGTACGCAAGTGCACATCACATCCATTAATTGGTTGTGGAATAACATTTCGGTTATTTCCACATTTTGGCTACTGTGAATAATGCTGCTAATGAACATGGGGATGCAGGTAGCTCTTGAATATCATGTTTCATTTCTTTTAAATATACATCCAGAAGTAGGATTGCTGGTTCATATGGTAGTTCTATTTTTAAATTTTTGTGGAACCTCAGTGGTATTTTATGTAGTGGCTGCACCCATTTACATTTCCACCAACAGTGCGCAAGGATTCCTTTTTCTCTACACCGTCACCAACACTTGGCATCTCTTGTCTTGTTGATGTTGGTTATTCTAACAGATGTGAGGTGATATCACATTGTGATTTCAATTTTGATTTCTCTGATGACTAGTGACGTTGAGCACCTTTTCGTGTACCTGTTGGCCATTTATATGTCTTCTTCAAAAAAAATGTCTATTTAGATCCTCTGCCCATTTTTGAATCAGATAGTTTTCTCATGTGCTATTGACTTGTACGAGTTATTTATATATTTTGCACATTAACTGCTTATCAGATATATGATTTGCAAATATTTTCTCCCATTCAGTAGGTTGCCATTTTATTTTGTTGTGTGTTTCCTTTCTTGCGAAGAAGATTTTTTATTTTTTATTTTGTTTCTTTTGTGTAAAATCCAAAAAATATTGCTAAGACTGATGTCAAGAGAGAAACTGCTTGTTTAATTAAACTGAGCACCACTCAGTTATATATGCCATTGGTGGAAACGGGGGTGATGGAGTTCAATTAGTGCCAATTATGTGAGTTTCAGGCATGAAACATTGGAAGAATTTCATGATCCTCAAAGCATGTTTATGGTGATGGCCCACTCTTACTTCAGCAACAGTCATGCCCAAGTTTACTGCTTACTCTCCATCAGCTTCCCATCAATTCACGAATAGGATTCTAAGTCCCTATATCTCTGGGCCTATTACCTTGTCCTCATTTTATACCGTGTACCCTGTCCCTAATTTTCATTCAGTTTCTTGAACTGGACAAGTTTGTTCCCACTACATGGCCTGTGTTTGTGATATTTTCTCTGTCTGGATTCCTCTTCATTTACCCACGTCTCAACTCAAGCATTACCTCCTCACAAAGGTTGTCTCAGTCACCTTATCAAAAGTAGCCAAACTCTCTGTCCATCCCTTTCAATCACAATAGCCTGTTTTGTCATTTTCATATTACTTACACCATTTGAAAATTTCCTTTGTTTATTATCTATCTTTACTGCTAGAAGTAAAGCTCCAAGAAGACAGAGATCTTGTTCTTAGCTATATCTCTATCACAAGCTGTAGCAAGCAATCATTAAGTATGTGTAGACCTAATGGAATGAATAATACAATTTCTTTATGCATTGCATTTTCTTATAAAATATTACCTGTATAGGGAATTAAAAATATGTGGAAAGATCATACCTTTTGGACTTTTAACTCCAAATTATTTCTCTTTCATTCTTTCTTGCTTACTTGCTTTCTTGCTTTTCTGCTTTTTTTTTTTCTTCTTAGTTTCAAATATTTATCAGATTCCTATTACATGCCAGGTACCAATAACAAATACATCACACTATGTATTATGACCTTAAATAAAATGTTTCAATATTAATTTTTTTAACTTGTTCTGAATGCTGTATGCTGTTTTGTTTGTCCTTGTTATTCAAATATATAATATAGTGCCAGTACATATTTGTTTAAATGGTCCATCTATTTAAGGGTCCATTTAGGAGAACAAAACACATACTGTTTGAAACTGAAGAATTCCAACCAAGAAGGACAACAATAAATTTATTTTTTATTCATTAACTCACTAGTGCAGTCATGTGGTCTAAATAGAACATTGCCTAGCAGCTGGCATTCCACAAGTGAAAAGGCACAGCAATGTGAAACCATGGCAGCATGTCCTTGGAGGTATACTTATACTTAATGTTATTCAAGTATTCAATAGTATTATTGGAACTTGAATGATGCAAGGTGGAAGCTGGAGGTCAAGGAGCAATCTCTGGTGATTCCCTGGTTTGGGCTTGTGGTGATATTCAAAAAGATACTAGAAGGGGATCAGTTAGGTTTGTTGTGATTGATGTTAGAGCAGTTTCTCTGTACTTGACCTTCATCATTTTGTTTCCTTTTGTTAATGCATAAAAGGTTTGGTGGGAGGATGGGTGAGGAAGGGAAATTGATCCACCAGAATTCTCAGGTTTTGAACTAAAGTGTTTTTTTCTTTGCCTGCCACTCACTGTCCACTCCTCTACCATCAATGGGCCAGTACCTTAGTCTTTCTGCTCTTTTCCTGTATTTGGCCAGTATGCCTTCTAATGTATGCTTATACCTCTCTACAGTTATCACTTCCCTGATCAATCTTGCAAAACACAACTTTGTAAATGCTACTTATATACCAGTATAGACTATCTTCATCTGATAGTCTGCCAACTTCTTGAGGGCAGGGTAAATACTGATGTATTGAATTCTTATTTAAGTGTTCTCAAACCATGAAAACCATGGTGAAAGATTCTCTATCACTCTTAGTCTTTCCCTATTGTGATTTGTAGAATATATGGTTTGTAATCTATATGAAAATTGCATTAACCTTATATAAATAATTCAAAATTAATATCTTGATACTAGTCCCTGAATATAGACAGACATCTATCCATACTAAGATAAATGATTTTTCATATAGCTTTTCTTCCAAAGTCATATTACTACATAGTAAAATAATGGAAACCCTGCAGAGGTATTGCCACCGTGGGGTGGTGGAAAAAGTAACTGAACCAAGTGACTCTGCCTCTTAACCTGGGATGGACTTGGGAGGTGCATATTTTAACTGCCCCAGACATTAGTTTTCTTGTTCATAAATACATTTCTAAAGGCATCTCTGGTTCCAAATTTCCCTAATATCTATGTTTTTATGAAACTCTATTTAGGACACTAAACCATCACACTTAGTATATGAACACATTTATACTTACCACTTTTACCTTTTGTTAATCTTTTGTCATGGCCTAACCTTATTGTGGAAAAATATTATTGAAGAACAGTGTTCTCTCTGATATTATGTTTATGTAGAAATAAAGAAAAAATGGTAATTGTTATCTGGATAATTAAGAGAAAGAAAGGTTTACTAGAAATATCAAAGTGATTAAAGCAGAACTACTTTTGCCTGAAATTGATGTTTACTTAGTTACCTATGCATAGGGAAGAAATGATAATACAGTTGTATTTCATGTCCCAGTCAATGAGAAAGAAAGAAAAATGTATAAATATTATAAAGGAAGAAACAAAACTATCATTGTTTGCAAACAATATGATTTTCTTCTAGAAAATCTGAGAGAATATATATGTGTCTATATGTATATCTATTTTAAATAGATATACATATATTTAAAAAATATGTATATATATTTAAAAAGAAAAAGTGAAATAAAAGTAGTTGGCATCCAGAAGCAGACATATCATCAAAATATCTAGAAACTTCCCACAGATTGCCAAATATTTATGTGATTAACTTCATATTTCTTTCTTTTTGTAAAATTGGATTTTAAACTTCTGAAGTTTTTTTTGTTTATTTCTAAAATAAAATCATAATTCTTTTCTGGTGACATTGCACTAATTTCCACAACTACTGGCTCTGGTTTCACACTGAGTTATTCTTTAGGTTTTTATCACCAGTGACATGTCTAAAACAGTTGAAAAAACAAACCAACAAACAAAAAAACCTAAGCACTGTTTTGGTTGAGATTATAGAAACATAATTATGAAAAGAGCAACATCTTATAAAAATATTTGATAGTTACACAGAGCCATTAGGAAGACAATATATAAATATATACATATATGTGTATATATGTGTGTATATAGATCTCTATGTACACACACACACACATAAATATATTTTAAAAGACAGGAATAAAACTGTACCATACCAGATGTTTTGTAACAAGTTATATAATCAGAACATTTTTATTGTCGTTAATGTTTTTGTGATTCGTGTACTATTTATGCTGGACATTATCATCAAATAGCACCAATGCTACTTTTCAAGAACTTGACTCCAGACTGACTTACGACTCTCAGTCATTCCCAGACTCCTCTCATGCTCACTGCCGCATGTCCCCATGTTCAGCCAGGTCAAGTGAGTTAGAACTAGATGCCCAGTCATGCGTACAGGCATCAGGGCCTTCCACGGTCTTTGACACATAGCTGAAGTGGGAGACAGGCAGGGCAAACATGGTTATGCCTATAAGGGCACCATCACAACCAGCAATTGGGGCCTGGAGGCAAGCAGCAGAAATTCTGCCCTTATATGTGACTATGGAACTCCCAGGTAGCTGTTAGCAACAATGCCTATATCTGGTAGCTTCTTATTTGAACTAATAGGCTAATAGGTGCTAAACATTTTTAGATTGTTTCTTTAAAACTTTGCACCCTTTAATTTTTTTCCCTTTTATTATGAAAAATTTAAAATATATGGAAAATTTGAAAGAATATTATATATGCCCACTATCTAGATTCTACAACGAGCATTATTTGTGCTTGGAATTCATCTGTTTATCCCTCTGTCGATTCATCTTTTTTTTTTATGCAAAGTAAATCGCCAATAACAGTATACTTCAGCATGCATATCATAAACTAGAGTTCAATACCTGTTTATGGTTCTTATTTCCTTCTGAGTTATTTAATGTGGGTTTGAGAGACAGATATTTTAGAGATGAACCAGATCATAGGTGTAATGAGGCCCTGAACCCTACTTTGATAATAAGAACAATAGCTAATATTTATTGAGCACTTATAGTGTGTGACAGACTATTTTTAAGATTTTAGGTATTGTAACCCATTGAATTCTCACATTTCGATGAGTAGGTCCTATTATTTTGCCCACTTTACAGATAAGAACATTAAAGCCTAGAACAGGTTTATAATTAGCCTTAATTTATTAAGCTTCCTTTATACCAATAAAATATGCAGTCAGCATTTTAGAAGCCTCCGTAATAGTGGTTACCAGATATCAGTCTGAACTATTGTAGTTCTTGACTAGATTTGTATGGTTGTGACAAGATAAAATACATTTAAAAAGTAGTGAGTTTTCATAAATCTAATTTGATCAATTCATAAGATTGTAAGATTATATATAACTCATAATGGTTTAATGTCAAATGGCATTGCTTTTGTTAAACTATAATAACAAAGATGGCAGGTTTATTTTGTATAGTTGGTTGTTTGTTTCATTGTTTTGTTGTTCTTTCTTGAAAGAAAGTATCAGTATTATTTTATTTGAACATTTTCTGGTCCATAAAATCCCCAAATCTGGAAACCCTTGATTTTTAGCACTTAAATGAATAAAGAAATCTTACACATTTAACTATTTGATTTTTTTAAAATTTAACAAAATTATAATTGTTAGCTATTCAAGAGCATAGTTGCTATGTATGATTATGCTATATATGATTTATTGAATAGTATATTCTATTTTATAGTATTTTAACAGTTGGAAAGAATGCTCCCACCATGCCTTTTTATGATCTTACAGGGCTCAAGTCAAATGGTTTCTAAGGTTCCTATACAGACTGCTGACTCTCTTACATCTTTTTAAGAGCATAAGATAGAGAATGCAAATACATTTTTAAAAGACAAAGATAATAGGTCCATCAATACCATTAAAAATAATAATAAAAATACACAATCCTCCTGCTGCTATCTGTAAATCTGATCAAGAGTTGTCAGTCTATACAGGTTCAGGTTTCAACCACCTTGAAATAAATGTTGTTGTCTTTGACTCAATTTAATTTTGTCTGCTTTAATGTCACTTAAGCTCATACTTGCACCATTCAAAAGTAATGTTTGATTTAAAATAAAGAACCTACAACAGTAATTCTTTTTATATGTCTCTGTGGATAAGTAGATATGGGGAAAAGGGAAGGACAAAAGTACTAGAAACATTATAACCTACATAATTTGTATACATGGCTTACATTAAAAAAAAAAAAGAACACATATGTGTATAAATGAAAGCCTTTTTTCTGGGTGATTTTTCCATTATCTACAATTTTTCTCTAAATTGAAGGAATGATTCCCTGAGCAAACACCAAGTTAAAGCAACATGACCTAAATAATTGTCCTTAAACCAGACTCTGATTCCTCACTGAATTTTCTGAATTTAGTCATTTAACTTTTTTTTGGCACAGAGAGACAGACCTTATTTAACAGGCCCATTTGCATTTATAATTACTCAGATTTGAATGGAGATATTCCAAAAATCCATATCTCTTGAAAAGCTCAATCATGCTTGATAAACTAAAGTAAAAACCAAACATAAATAAACTTTTCCAATAGTACTGCTGCATCAAAGATGTGACATAGTTTCTCACATTGTTTGATGTTCGCATCGACACAGAATTTCTCAACTGGCACACAGCGTTACATAACTGAAACTCTTGGATTAGGCACTGAAATCTTAGTCAGTAGTTTTTTTTCAGTTTCTTTTCCTGACTTAAACACAGCTAAAATCACATTATTTAGGACCACAATCTGTACTCAATTTTCATGATAAATCTTTTATTTAGAAATACTTTTTTAAATTCTCTACCATTTTAAGGAGTCATATGAATTTTAAGTAATACTTTTCTTATTCACAATATGAAAAGTACTATATAAATTAATCATTTTAATTAAAGAATGACCATGTTAGCATAAGTAAATTTACTCTGTTTATTTTAACATTGACTGCTGATATGTACATTCTTAGAGGTTCTACTTGTCATATGAGTATTTTGAAATGCTTGATATGACAGGTGACTACTTTAATGATTTGAAAAATGAAGGCACAATGCAGAAAGTCAATCTAAATTGGGTGGCGTGAATGGAGTGAGATGAGCCAGACTCATTGGAGGGGAAAATGTCAGGACTCAGGGAGTTAAACATGTGACAGAGGGATCCTTCGGCATGATGAAATTGGTCAATCAGCCATCATTGTTAGGGGACAAATTAAGATGCGAAGATTGAAAAGGCAAAGTATTTTGCGATACAGTGACCAGTGGAAATGTCAAAGCAGGGGCTCAGCAACCACTAAGAGTCAAACTGGAAGAAGGAAAAGTGAGTATTAGGGAAAAGCAAGAGCAAATATCAAGAAGAGTAAGTGGAAGCAAGTGGGACTATGAGGAACTTTGAGAGTGTAGACAGAACTTGGCCTGACTCTCAGATGCTATTCTTGCTTTTATTTTAAATTGTTCCATGTGCAACCTATAAACATGGGTTTCTGACATCATCATCTAATGTATTGACTTTGTTGATTCCTAGACAGTTCATTCTTCACTTACTTGCTTTATTTTGGAGCATAATTTTAAACCAGACATTATACTAGTTACTGATAATACCTAAAAATCCCAAGGACTAACAACTAAGCAATTACCTTTCATTCAAGATAGCAAATGCTATTGAAATTTGACTGGTGGAGCACAAAGCAGAGGAGATTCTGGGGATGCCCAGGGATCGTGCATATGGTTGTGTACCTCCTGCAGGGTAAGAGATACTCAGCTATGGGAAAAGTAGGGGCTGAAACCCAGCCTGAAATCCAGCAGCCAAGCTGTACAGCCTGATTGCCCTGGTGAGGTCATTGCCATGACACTGCACATCAAAGAAGGCATCTTCTTTTGTAATCTGTCCATTCCAAGGGGCCAGAGCTATTTTCGTTTGTTTGTTTGACCAAGGTATCTTAATGTAGGATGGGTACCTCCAGGAGGAGGATGGTTCATTAAACCCCTAAGAAGCCACATAGCTATAAAATAAACCATGATCTAGGGTCTGATTTTCAGCTTTCCAAATACTTAAATCTGATCTCGCTAAAGAAATGAGAATGGATCAATAGTTCCAGCTTTTGATCTATTGTATCTATATATGTGGCTTAAAACATTCCATCAGTGTCTCATTGCATGTGGAATACTATTCAGATCCATTGATAAGCTGTGTAACAGTGTCTTTCAATCTTTTACGAGGACTTCCAGGAAAAAATGTGCATTTTATATCACTATTGATATATGCTACCATACGAGGTACACATACCTGTGCATACACACATGGAGCAATCATTTTGTGAAAAGTATATTCTTAATATGTGCAATGCACTCTGATTTTTCTATTTTATTCCTTTCTATTCTATTGCATTGGTGCACATTTAGTCACATTTTTTTTTTTTTACAGTAAAGTAATGTTGGTACAATTTTCATTTATGAATTGCAATCACATCTTGTTTCTTCCTGCTTGAGACTACTAATAGATTACTTTGTTGAGAATTGTGGTTATTTCTCCAAATCATTCTGCATACTCTTAACCCCCAAATCTTGATTTATTCCTTGAGGTAGCTAATTACATTCATTGAGTGTGGATTTTGTGATTTTGAGGTCAGGAAGGAAATGCATTTCTCACTTACAGGTGGGCAAGAGCCCTTTCTACCACAACCCTCCCTCCCCCCATCAACACCAAGTCTTCCACACCAGTATGAAAGTAGAACAAAGACTAAAACAGAAAAACACCATATTATGTGAGAAAATCCAAGAGACCCAAGCCAGACACCAGGCATTAAGAAAGAAATCTTGAAATATCTGGGGAGTTACTAGATGATTTACAGAGGGTGTATTAGTTTTCCGTTGGTGCTATAACATCACCACAAATTTAGTGACTTAAAACAGTGACAATGTGTTATCTTACTGTTCACTGAATCAAAAGTCCAACACAGGTTTCAGTGAGCTAAAATCAAGGTGACAGCAGAGCTGTGTTCCTTTCTGGAGCCTCCAGGGGAGAACCTCTTTCCTGGCTATTTCTATTTACCAGAAACTGCCTGCATCCTTCACGCCGGCTGGCTTTCTTCATCTTCAAAATCAACAGTGTTGGATTTCTCTGTTTAGAGACCCATATGAATACATTGGACCCACCAGAAAATCAGAATATCACTCATTCTTAAGGTCCCTAACTTAATCATATTTGCAAAGTCTCCTTTGCTAATGAGGTAACATATTCACAGATTTCAGGGATTAGCAATGTAGACATCTTCATGGGGAGACATTATTCTCCCTACCACAGTGGGTGTAGGGAATGATAAAAATTTTAGAGGACAAAGTTGGACAAAAATGTGACAGTAAGCTTGGAAGGCATTAAATGTCTGCCAGTGTTATTCAAGAAAGAAAAGACACAATCATTGATGGAAATGTTGGTAGTTTGAGAAGAAGGCTTTGCTGAGTAATGTGTTTAGGAAGAACTGACCAAAAAGAGTGAGGGATAGGAAAGAGAAAAAGGTAGTTCCAAGTTTCCCATTTGGGTAGAGAGGCAAATGGTTATGCAGTTGTAGGCTAGAAGAGAAGAAAATGGATAGTGAATCTATACCGTTATTGTGACTTAGAGTTCCTGTGATAATTGTGCTACATTCAGGTGAAGAAGTACATATTCCCATAGAACTGATGCTCAGTAAAAAAGATCTGCACTGAAGATTCTGATTTGCATGTATTCATCCATTTAGCAAATGTTTCTGATCACCTCCGAAGGGAAACAGGAAGTGGGGACTAAGTATGTACAATTGGAGCTGGTCCAGGGTCTGGTTTCTGGATGGGTGTGGCGCAGGGGCAGAAAAGCCAAGTAATAAAGCCAAGGGACCTGAAGTCAGATTGCCTTCATTTGAATCCTGATTCTGCTACCTCCTCCTAGGGTCACTTTCAGCAAATTATTTAATCGTACTGTGCTTCAGTGTCCTGTCTTCCAAGATGGACATAATAATAAAAGTATTTTCTTCATGAGTGAATACATGTCAAGTTTTAAAACAGAGCCTGACACATATTAGATTTTAAATAAATAATATTTATAATTATGGAGAGGCAAGGAGGCAATTATGAAAAGGTATTCCTGAAGTCAGAGTTTGGTTGGTCTGAACTGGAAAGTAATGTTTAGGAAGTGGAGAGGGATATAAAGAGTCTCAGAAAATAATCTCTTCTTCACAAGGGTGTATCCTTCTCGGAGCTGTCCACTGGAATGCCTACTTCTCAGGCTGCTATTCTGCAGCGTCTTCTAAGAATTACACAGTTGGTAACATTCAGTTTCCTGGAATGCCAATCACCAGTATACCAAAACACATGCTACTCATTGATAGCATTCAGTAGTTAAGTTGTATAATAAAACATTTTAATTTTTCACAATTTAAGTATTTGAATCTAATAAAATAATTATTTTTAGTCCTAGTGTCATTAAGCCAGTAAACAACTCCTTTTTCTTTTGTGTCTCACATGAGGCTTTCTTGTCTCAAAATCAATATCCAAGGGAAACTATCAGAGATAGATTTTAAGAAGCAGTGATTTTAATACTTGTCCATTTATGATACACTGGAAATAAATGGGTGATCTACCAGACTTTGGCCCTAACTTTTTCAAGTTCTGGAGTGAGAAACACAAATGAGGAAATAGTTTTGACTTAATTTTCTTCAACCCCTGTTACACCTACTTTTATTATTTCTTTTGGGTTACGGGTTCTTTGAGCATCTCTTTATTTTCATTTACAGAAAAGAGAGATCCAGAGACTTGGATTATAGTAAAACTTTGGTAAAAAGGTGAAATTCTCAACATATTGGCATAGCTAACATGGACTGAACAGTTATTTTATGTCAGGCAATGTAGGAAACTGCTATATGTCATTTATTCTTCATAATAATTCTACAAGGCAGATTTTATCTTCACTTTAAAAATGAGGAAAGTGAGAAATAAAGTAATCTACCTAATGGAAGAAGCCAAGATATGAATCTAGCTGCACTAGGAGATACTTTTAATTTTGGTTTATGATTATTTCTATTAGTTTATGTCTGCCATGTTTATCGAGCATTTAATTCTTGCCAGGTAATTATGAGTAACAATTTCTATTTCTGTGAAATTTTCAGTTTTATTTTTGTGACTTCATGATGAATAAGATCTCCAACATTTTTAAGAAAGGGATTCATGGTGCAAACCTAATTATATTGCTCCCATGGAACAGCCTCTCAATATATACTTGATGGATTTGGGAAAATGCTGTAATAAAGTTTAGTATCTAATAGGTGTTGGGAACATGCTAGAAGATTTAATCTTTATAACAAGCGTTAAGTTAGGCATCCTATTTGCAGGAGAAACAGACATTCAAAGAAGTTAAGTAACATGGAGCTAATGAGTGGTACAGGCAGAATTGCTCAATGTCAGGAGGAGCATTTGTCTCCAGAAAATACTGAGAAAATGGCTCTAGGTTCAAATAAGGGAGAAAATGGCTCTAGGTTCAAATAAGGGAGGAATGCTCTATGCCTTCCCTAATTCTTCACAGCTTACACTGGCCTATTAAAGGTTTTAAGAAACTCCCATAGTAAGGAAATTCGTTTAGTATTGTAGAAGCTATCATCCCTAAACCTATATGACCATATAGGCTGAATAATAGCAATTTAAAAAAAAAAAATTGATTCCTTATTATCCAGAAACTGTTACCTGACTTACTTGAAATTATCTTTTATAAGCAATAAAATGAAGTAAAATTAATTAATTAAAAATTTGCAAATCACTATTATATATAAAATACATGATTTTTCCTTTGATTAGCATTCTCATGGGGAAAAGCAAACATCCAGACTCACTGATGCCTCTTGAAAAATGTTGGTGGTTTCCCAGAATCCTTTGGGAGGTGTGGCCACCTTTGTCACTTTTTCTCCCAATGATATTATTTTTCCAATGATATTCTCTACAGTGTACTCTGCTGGTTATTCCTTCATTCTTTCACCCCTAAGCTTTTTTACAACTTATCACAAGTTTCCAAGTGTTTGGCAATTACTGCTATTAAGCACAATTCCTCTTCCTCAACCTGTAATTAGTTAAGTCAAGAGGGAAGCAAAACGAAAGCTGGACAGTTAAATCTCATGTGCTCTCTAACCTGGCCAGGTTGCCTCAGAAAGGAAATAGGGGCAGAAAAGAAATCATCAGAGGATTTTTCCCATGGAACCACTTGACTGTACCAGGGTCACTCAGATGCCAAGTGTCTGAAAGATGTTTGGGAGGGGATTGCTTCCTATTTCTAACACTATATTTAAAATGAGAGGATTTGCTTTTTTAATACTTAAGATACTTCCTGAAACATCAAGAAAGAATCTCTGAAAAGGAAAATACTTGTTAACTTTTCTTCCTGAAGGTGGTGTGAAGACAGGGATACAAGGCGGAAATTAGAGAACAAGTTAATATTTAGTAAGGTCAAAAAATTAAAACTATAAAAATAAAGCCTTGAAAATAATCGTGTCTTCACTCAATCACCAAACTCAAGCCCAACCATTACTGAAAATTTACCAAGAGAGAAACAATTTTTAAATTCTTTTGAAATCAGGTACCAAATTAGATTAATTAGCAAAACGTTTTCTTGGTCCATGGAAAAATAATTTCTACATGGATCTAAAAGATACCAAAATGATTCAGAAGTTTATATCTCCATACAATTAATTTATTTTATAGTCAGTCTTCAGGGTTGTCTTAGATTTTAGAGATTTTACATGGCGAAGAAGTATTAAAGCAATGCATTTTTGCTTAACCATTTGGTAATTTCAATTACCGCTGTAAGTTTAGAAACTTCAAAAACTATTACATCCAAAGTACTACTAGAGCTATTAGCTATGTTACACAGAAAAATAAGTTTTCTATTCTCCATTAAAAAAAAATAAGGAAATTCTGAACCATTCAAACTGAGGGAAATAAGTTTAACAGACACATTTATAAAAATAATCACTTTAGCGCTAGCCAACATATCAAGTGTTGTATATTTATTATCAATTTGGCAAGGTTCTATTGGAAAGCTATTCAATATTTGATTGGATGTGCCAGTAGCATAAATTATACATGATATTTATTTATTTATAGTATTAAATTATGGCCCTAGGGAAATTGTGAAGCTGTATTATTTGTGAACATAATATGATATAAGTTATAAAATTAATAAATCAGACTAAGCAGGCTTATTTCTAATTTTTAGATAGGTTTAATAGTGCTACATAAAGCAAGGATATCATAAGGTGTCACAATATAATGTTGCCGAGGAGAGTGTAGTAAATAGAAGACTAAGTCTCTGACTGTTTCAGGGTCTGCTTCTCCAAGTGATTATAGCTCTTAAGGCCTTTTTGCCCTGGTGTCTTATTCTTATCTGGGAGGAGGAATGTATAAACTCATCTACTCATTCAGTCAATCAATTCTTCTTTACTAAACACTCTGGGCTGGGTACTGTGCTCAGTGTTGGGGTTATAATAAGAAAGGGATAGATATGGAGCTTGACCTTTACGGACCATATCGTTTAATAGCTGTTTACAGTTTACCAGATACTATACCAAGACCGAGTCGACATGCTAGTGTACAATGTGAGATGTGTCCTACAAGAGTCATTCATTCATTCATTCATTATTCATTTATTCATTTATTCATTCAGTCAGACAGTCAACAATTTTCGAATATTATGATCCAAGCACTCTATCTTTGGATTACAAAGATTAAAAAATTCCTGCTCTTGCATGACTTACAATCTAATGAAAAATAGTAATTAAAAGAACCCTCAAACTATCAGCATTTTAAACAAAGGCTATATACCTACACTCTTTTAATTACCCATCTAGTACAATAATTATATCTTACACAATTACAATATATATACATCTTGATTATGTATGGTAATAATGATAAAAGATATCTTAGATAGATGAAAACAGCTGCATTTCATTTTTTATTATCAATCTGTTCTTTTTCTAGTGTTTTATAAGTTAGAAAAGTGGTAAATTATATTAGTTTGTCCACTTCTTTCATTTTATATCTAACATTAGGAAGTGCTAAAGAGCAGTAAAGCAGACCATTCTGGACGGCAGAGGGAGAAGAGAGAAAGCCCAGATAAACCACATGCTCCACACACATTCCCTGAATAATACAGAAACATAAAGAAAAAGAAAAACTGAATTGCTAACGCACTGACATTGCCACTCACTTCTAAAAAACTCAACATTATCAGCAGTAACTATAGGCAAAATTTACATTCACTGATTTTATAAATTTAGTACATGGAAAGCTCTAAATTGTTCTCTCTCATACCCCAAGGCTGGGTTAAAACCTCTTGCTTCCCCCTAAATTGGGGGAATTCTTCGCTCCAGTTTTTGCTACAGAAAACTAATGTAAACACAGGATGAAAAGCAATATATACACGGGAAGCTGCTGTTGGAGAAAATTCAATATGAGATACCTAGAGAGGCAACAACGCTGAATAAATTAGGTGTGTTAAGCTATCCAGGGAGGACTCCTTATAAAACTTAGCCTCCCTTACATTTCATGCTGTCTGTAAGAAACTTGTAATTAGCGTATATGCCATTGGACATGAGGAGAGGAAGCGCTTAGGAGAGAGGGAGAGAAAACAAACTACTACAAATACAAATAATTAAACATAAGAAAAAAGTATGGAAAATATCTAAAGTAGAAGTTTTACCTTCTCCACTTTTTGTATATGTACTTCCAGTGGTCATACGTGAGGTGATCAGATAATTTTCTCCTTTTCAAGGAATAGAACTAAAAAGTAGCTTCTTTTGATTCATGGTCATAGAAAATAGTAATGTATTTTTGTGTGCAATGGGAGTCTGTTCAAGATATATACAAGATGCTTGATGTTTATGCTCTAAATAGAAGACAGCCTAACATTTCTGAATCCTGACTTTACCACTCACTCACAGTGGGGTCCTGGACAAGACAGCACCAGAGGAATCTAAGGTATCTACACATTCTAAACTTCCTGTCTCCTGTCTCTCTATATATCCCCACTCAAGTCTTACTTGTGCCTCGTGTCTGCTGCCACATTTCTTGCCTACATTCCTTTGATTCTCTTTCCTTTGTAGGTCCAATTAAAGGTCTCTGCAGCTACGACTGAAACCCCACCTGTGCAGCACTTGGAAGGGACTGAAATGGGAAGGGGAACTGGGGGGAAGCAGACTAGAGGGCCCACAGAGTGAAATCACCCCAAACCTATCAACTTCTCCATGCCCTACCTCCTCTTTTTCACTAGTAGCATCAAGAATAGGATCAAGAAATTGAAATACTTTCTCATCTGAACACAAACCAACAGCCAGTGTCTCAGTCTTCAAATGAGAAAAATAAAGGAAAATATTTTTATTTTTTTCCTAATTGGTTTAGGTGCTTCATAGAACGAGAGGGGCTAAAAAATATTGCGAGTGCTTGACACAGATTATTCACGAGGTTCCTGTTCCTTTCAGAGGCCTTTCAAAGTCTTGAGACCTAAATGTGTAACATAAAACTAAATTTTGAAGTCTCTGTTAAACCTATTAAATAATAGATACTAGACAATTTTCTCAAGATTTATTCTTTTTGTCTCTCAGACTCTCACTAGGCCTCCATCATCAAATTTTAATTCATGCAGGCAGATAAGCCTCCAACCTCTCTAAACATTTTTAAAATCTGTAAATTAAAGACGTTTAAAAAGAATTCACATGATCCCATCTGGACTGCTGCTTGATCTTGTTTGATATTCTTCAGCATTCTTTTTATAATGGGTCGGTAGCAGAGGGGCTGTAACTGATCTCCTTATTTCAGTACTGGAAACGTGAGGCACTTGCATTGGGATCAGTTCTATTCTGTTATGCTACTCCCATTTGTCAGTAGGTAAAACTTCTCTCATTCCCCAGAAGGCAGTACCTTCTGTGAATAGTTGCTTTAGACAAGCATTCATTGTTCAAAGGGGTTGATTCCTCACTGAGCAAAAGCGACGGCTTTATAAAGATGCCAGTTTAAATTTTTTTTTAAGCTTGAATTTTTTAAACCTAGAAAGGAACCCTCACTGTTGAGGCAGTCATGAAAGAAAACCTCTTTTCACAACCCCTGGAACAAGTGGATGAAGAGAGTAAGAGTGAAAGTGCAAAGACTGGGAAGCTGGCTTTTTCCCAAGAAACAGAAAAAGCCACAGTTAGAAGAAGTAATTGAACACTTTGGAAATCTCTTTGAAGACCTAATGCAGTGGAACTTTTTAAAATGAATAAAAACTAAATGTATAATAATTCCATGTAAGAAAATATAAATGAATGTTTGAAGTACTAAGTAATGAATTTATAAATGTTTAATGTAGTGAAACCAAGCAGTAGCACCCTTTGGTAATGTGTGTTTAGCACAGGCAATGTTATTTGGAGGGGACAAATGAAAAACTTAGCAAAATTGTATCTCTTATTTTATGTCTTGAATGCTTTGCCTGGTTCCCGGTGATGATATTATCTGTATCGATCACCCTCATTCAGTAGAATTTTGTGCACTTGCAAACTGAATTTTGAACATAGGCAAAAAAGGTAAAATAATTAGACAACTACAAAAATTGTTCACTCTCATATTGTGACTAATGATACATTAAACAATCTCATATATCACTTATAGTAACAATAGAGGAAGTTCCATTTACAATGTTGGAATAAATTTTAGCTCTGTTACTAGAACACACAATATAAGGTTTTTAAATATCTTGCTACATGTGGTATTTTTAAACAAAAATAATAAGGAAATCACTGATATTTGAAGAATTTTGATATAAAAACAAATGTGTGTAGGGGATAGTGGAGGTTGAGATCTAAAAAGGAAAAGGCCTCAAGAATGTTTATCACTCTGAAGGAGAATGTGTTTTCTGCTAAATACGGTATACAAACGTTATGTATTTAGTAGCTGAGGGTCAGGTGCCGGAGTCCTGATGGTCTTTGCCAGGTTTCCCTAGACTCGTTTCTCCATTTTGATCTGAAGTGACTCCATCCATAGGAAGCCAGAGAATAATGCACAGTTTCACACACGCACACATGTACACTTGCACTTGCAAATGCCAGCAGCTTATCATTCTGCTTTGGAGCCCTGATTTCTCAATGGATCATGTGGATACTACAGAGAAGTAATAGCCGGCATCTTTGGGCTGGAAAGGATTTTTAAAAAATCGTCAGAGACCTATTTCTGACCAGTGTTACTTTGGAAGACCACTAATTTCTAGTTCTTATTTTGAATTTCATTTGTGGATGATTTCCCAGCCTGCCTCACAATATGTTCTCTGTATGGAAAAAAAGAAATGTAAAAAAATGTAATCTCTCTCTCTCTCTCTCTCTCTCTCTCTCTCTCTCTCTTTCTCTCTCTTTTCCAAAATGTGAAGATAAAGCAATAAAATGGATTTTATTTTGTGAGTCATATCCGATTTCTAAAAACAGTTCCTAAAATGGAGTTGCTAAAATATTCTACAGCCTGGGAGTAGTCTAATTGAGGTGAATATTCTGAATGGCCTCTCATAGTCCTACTATAATAGTCTTATATCTCAATAATCACATGCTGAACTTGAATGCTAACCATTAGTAGCTTTAATATTAAAAGAAATACATAAAAACACATTGTGTCTATTGTTTGCATAGAAAAATTACATCATTATTAGTAGAACCTACTTTGTGAAAGCAGAGTCTGACAAAATTTCACCTTCTTCTCACTCAATTATCTAAACACAAGGAATAGTTCTGATTTGAATTAAAACTTCTTGTTTAGTGTCAAATTGAACACATGCAAACTCATTTATTGAGAGCCTTTCCTTGGCAATAAACTCTTTAATTAAATAACTGTCTAATTTCAGGATATTCCAAGGAATGTGAGCACATACTTAAATTCATTTCAAGCACCGAAGAATATTTCAGGGATAACATTTATATACTATTTTAAAATTTAATTATACAACATAAAACACTTAGAACCATTAAATACATGAAAATTAATTTGAATTCTTAAGTGTTTGTAACATCATTCACATATTAATACAATATTTAAAATAATGAATTAAAAATTTAAGTGAAACCTTATCACCTATGCCTATTAAAATGTATTTGGAACTTAAACAACTCACTCAACATCTACAGAAACATCACAAGCTGGACATTTGTTGAACATAAATCATTGAATTCAATTTATAAAAAAATAACCTTTTATCAAGGTTTAACATTGAAACAGAGAGTTGAGAAAAGTAAATGTGTTAGTTTGTTTTGTTTTGCTTTGATTTTGCAAAAGTGTTATCAAAAGCCCCAAAGACAGGAGTGTGAATACACATTATAATGTATTTTATATCTAATGAGCATTAAATTTGAAGTTCACTAGTAATCTCATGGGATTTGATCATGGTGTTACAGGACTAAGAGAGGACATAATACCTTTTTTTTGTTTGTTTCATTTTCGAATTTACCTATTATAGTACATGAATATTAATCAATCTACTTTACAGGGAGCTCTTAGCAGTCTTCTCATTCCCTGTGGTACAAGCTGGTGCAAGGACTCCATATTGAAGTAACATTTTTTGGTTCCCAGCGCGCGCGCGCACACACACACACACACACACACACACACACCCTATTCCGTATCTTACCAACTTCAGTCTACTACGTTAGATATTTATAAAACTGAATGGCTAGGTAATCCCACTATTGAGAAATCTTGTGTACGGCCAAAGCAATTAGGAAGATTATCTTATGTTTATGAAGAAATGGGGTAGAGAACAGTATTTCTCAAAAAGTGTTCTTAGATTGACTACGCCAGAATCCCCTAGACATCAGAATCTCCTAAACTGTAAAAATGTGGATTCCTTGGCCCCAACACAACTTTGGAGTAAGGATCAAGAAAACTTTATTTTCAGCTTGTGTTCCATGTGACTTCTGAGGATAATTTTTATTACAACATTGGATTAGGTGTTTTTTTCGAACAGTTGTTAGTGTCACATGAATGATTTTTCTTTCTTTCTAAGTCACCTTGGGTGACATAAAAATCTTCTTAGGCTTAGTTTCTTTATTTATAAAATAGAGCAATTAAATTGGATGGTGATAGCGCACTAGTCCAGGTCTTATTAGTACAGTCATTGTGCAGTTATTCAGTTTAAATGTTTTAAAATGAACTATTCAAAAGGAAATGCTCTTTTAGAGAATTTTCCCTGCAGTTCTGCCATCTCTAGTGTGCCCTCGAAGACTCCTATAGCCACAAGAGCAACAAACTTGGGAAATAAAAAAAAGTATGTTTAGTGAGGGAAATGCCAGCGATTACAAATTCCTGGCAACTTGCTCAGTTCTCTAAGGAATTGGCAATGTGAGTACTCCACCTAGAAGCAATTAAGTGCTTCTAACATCATGTGATCAGCATGTCAAACAAAATATTGTTGTGTCTCTTTGAGCTGCAAGTCTATGAATTTTCTCAAGAATTTATATATAGTTTAAAGAAATTTGAATTTAAAAAAATGTTAGACATTTGCCTTCCATAATATTTCCCCTCTAGAGGATATATAAGTAACTAACAGCCACAAAACTGCTATAGGTCTATTATTGTTAAATTTTATTATATGCCATATGCCTAAAACACTTTAGTTGAAAGTTTAGCCCTTTCTGTCATAAGTTACAAAATTGATAGGAAAACTTCAGTGAGAAGACTTAACAATTATGAGCTGCAAGATAACATAAAGAAATAGATTGTTGTCACAAAATAATGGCCATAGACTAAGATAAATATCAAAGCAAAGTCATGGCAAAGTCTGGCCATTTATCAAAAGTAAACATTGAAGAAAACTAGGATACATTTATCAAGCAACTGTGCTAGTCCAAAATTTTTATTTTCCTCATCCTAGCTGACCTATGATTTAGATGCTGTCGTTTCACCTGCCAGATGTTTGTACAACTAAATGGCTGGGGTCACTGCTGCATTTATTTAGTTATATAACCTAGATTTTTGAGTGATTTTGTTTAGTCCAAGTAATATAGTAGGAAAATAATTAAGAAAGTAATTGATTTGGTTTACGCTTAGTTTCTTTTTTCTTTCTACTTAGAATTTTTTATGCCTTCATATATTTTCTAAAAGTGATTCAGTATGGTTCACATTAAAATGTATATAATAGATTAGTAGAATAGAAATCCAAATTAAAAGCTAGAATCAGGAAGAATTATGCTTAAAATAATTTTAATATAGACATAACAATTTTAACAAGTATACTGATTGCTTCTTTACCTCTATTCCCTGACATGTGTGCTCTATTGAACCACAGGTCTGATATTATCGTTTGATACTTGACAGCTCTGTTGTCATGGATAGTCTTTTGCACCTTTCACCACCTCTAAATTACTGTAAAATGAGGCTACCATTCTCCTAATTTGACATATTCTTCTACATTCCAATCATGATGGTCAATTTGGAATCCATTTAACTTCTTAAAACAATGGGACCCATAGGCCAGCTTCCTCAAATGGATAGCAAGCCCCCAATAATCAGTAAACTGACAGAGTATGGGAAAAATTTTGTATAACTGATACACGTAAAAGTATATACATTTTATCTACTTCAAAATGGAATTACTTGTAGATACTGTAAAGATCTTTTTCTATTCCACTTCCTAAAAATTCAAGGTAGTTGAGAATGGCATACTCCTTCCAGAATCTTGCCTGATTCCTGCACTTACACTTCTTTCAGTGTGAGAGATACTAAAACAAATAAATGAAAAATCATGGACCATAAAATATGGTTAACTAAAAGCTTTCAATTCCTTTCTTCATTGTTTCCATCATTCATTTATGTGTTCAACTAAAACATTGAATAACTGCCATGTGTAGAGTATTGTATATTGTCAAGGTAAAAAAGAAAAAGATGAATAATACACAATTTTTCCATTGAGGAATTCCTAGCCCAATATATATGTATGTACACATATATATATTCAATAGGCTGTGCATATATGTTTATGTATATATGTGTGTACACATATACATCCATATATACATGTATGTATATGTTTAGGTAAGGACAAGTAGTTCAGTATGATTGAGAGCCCTGACAACGTGTGTCTGCGGTGGGATTAAAGAGTTAGTGGAAAGTGTCTGGAAACATAAGACAACTTTAGAATATAAAAGATCTGTGTACTTTGCTGACGAGTTTGAATTTTATCCTATAAGGAACAAAAAGTTTTTGAAAGATTTTCAACATAGGAGTGATGGAATTACGCCTGACTATAATGAAGGCATCATGCAAGCAATAAATATTGGAGTGGTAAGTCTTTACCACACTGTAAGTAAGAGATGGTGGTAGCTTGAAAAAACAAATGGGTAAGAGGGGTTATGGGAAGGGCATTGACTAAGGATATATGAAAAACCAAATTGATAGGCCTTGGTAAATTATTTAGGGATATATGAGGAAGAAATGACTCAAGAATGACTGTTTTCAGCTTGGAAACACAGAATTATGGTCCAAAAAAAAATTAGACTTTGTAGTGAGACTATAAAACTGTTTTCACCACTTTTAATTTTATTAATGAGATGCTGGGTAATTTGCTCAAACTCTTTCTGCCAAAATTTTCTTACTCGTAAACAGGTATAATAATTATTTTTACCTCATAGGGTTGTTATGAGGATTAATGAGGTAATATATACAATGATTTTAAAATGATGCCTGCAGTCTAGTAAGTATGGAATAAATGTTCTTTTTCTTCCTCATCCTCTTCCCCCTCTCATCCCCCTCGTCCTCCTCCTCCTCCTCCTTCTCATCATAGAACATTATTATTATCAATTGATGTCATGATGCCATTACCCAAAATAAAGAATTCCAATAAAGAAAATGATTTTGAGAAAGAGATAAGAAATCCCATTTTGGACTGATCAAACATTTTAGTCAAACATCTAGGTAGAAGTGACAAGTAGATAATTAGGAATGCAGTTCTGAAAAGACGTGATAGCTAATGCATAAGTTTGGCAGTCAACTGCATACAGGTCACAGTTGGTCATGAAATAGTTTGTATTGCCTAATTAAAAGTATTAAAAAAAACAAGGGAAGGAAGGAATAATGACAAACAAGCAATGGGTAGAAGATAAGCTGTCATAGTAGCCTAAAGATCAGCAGAGGTATAGTGAAAGAATGTGGACAGCAGTGTTAGAAAACTAAAGAAATAGAACTCAATAAGGAAGAAGATGAAGAAAACTGCCTTGTCAAGTTCTAAAAGTAGGATATAGCCTAAAGAGTACTCAATGGAATCCAACAAATGATTATGTTGAATGAAGTAATTAACTAATATGATAATTGAGAAATTACTGGTAATGTAGAAAGCTATTTTCATCCCATTCCTATAACATTGATTGGCATGTGAGTACATTGAAAATAAATATTAGACAAAAGAAAGCAGTTTAAGCAATGTTAAGTATGCAATTCAGATTTCAGTGGGCTGTTATTAATAAAGAAATGAGGAAAGCTATGTTTTGGTAAGAATATAATTGTAGATATATTTTTCTTTTAAAGTGAATTATGTCCCATGTAAATTTGTTCCAGTACTATTATTCAACAATGTAAGAGTAGATATGTCAGCAAATTTTGTCCATGGGTAGAGGAACAAAAACACTTGTATATGAAGAACCTAAGAAAATTAACCAGAGGAAAAAAAGTAAAATTTTTGACTCAAATAAACTGTATGAATGCAATCAAGTTAAATGCCAAAGAGTTCTTGTACACAAGTAATAACCAGTTAGAAATTATAGTGGCAAAATGATTATATTTACAGAAGCAAATATGAAATATGATAGGTAAGACTCACCTTAACAAGAAATAAATGAGATCTATAATATTTTGCTTGCCTTAATAGAATAAATAAACAAATTCCTGAATGGGAAATTTGGAATAAAGTTATTTACTTCCAGATCTGTTTGGATATTTAATTTAATTTCAATCAAAATCCGAATATGATACCTTTATGAAATTTAAAAATCAATTCTAAAATTTATGTAAACAAATTTTGGTGAGATAACTTGGAGAAAGATGAATAAATAACAGAACAGATTTTTTTTTTTAAATTAATTTTATTGGGGTGACAATTGTTAGTAAATTTACATAGATTTCAGGTGTACAATTCTGTATTACATCGTCTATAAATCCCATTGTGTGTTCACCACCCAGAGTCAGTTCTCCTTCCATCACCATATATTTGATCCCCTTTACCCTCATCACCCACCCTCTACCCCCTTACCCTCTGGTAACCACTAAATTATTGTCTGTGTCTATGAGTTTTTGTTTCTCATTTGTTTGTCTTGTTCTTTTTGGTCTATATACCACATATCAGTGAAATCATAGGGTTCTCTGCTTTTTCTGTCTGACTTGTTTCACTTAGCATTATTCTCTCGAGATCCATCCATGTTGTCACAAATGTTCCTATATCATCTTTCCTTAACGCCGAATAGTATTCCATTGCGTATATGTACCACAACTTCTTTATCCATTCATCTATCGAAGGACATTTTGGTTGTTTCCATGTCTTGGCCACCGTAAACAAAGCTGCAATGAACATTGGCGTACACGTGTCTCTATAGAGAAATGCTTTTATATTTTTGGGGTAGATACCCAGGAGAGCGATTGCTGGGTCATATGGTAATTCTATTCGTAATTTCTTGAGGAACCTCCACACTGCCTTCCATAGCGGCTGCACCAGTCTGCATTCCCACCAACAGTGTATGAGAGTTCCTTTTTCTCCACAGCCTCTCCAACACTTGTTACTATTTGTTTTGTTGATGAAAGCCATTCTGACTGGGGTGAGGTGATATCTCATTGTGGTTTTCATTTGCATTTCTCTGATGATTAGCGATGTTGAGCATTTTTTCATATGTCTATTTGCCATTTGTATATCCTCTTTGGAGAAATGTCTCTTCAGGTCCTCTGTCCATTTTTCAATTGGGTTGTTTGTTTTTTTTGTTGTTGAGTTTCATGAGTTCCTTGTATATTTTGGATATTAGCCCCTTATCAGAGGAACTGTTTGTGAAAATCTTCTCCCATTCAGTTGGTTGCCTCATTATTTTGTCAATAGTTTCTTTTGCTGTGCAGAAGCTTTTCAGTTTCATATAATCCCATTTGTTTATTTTAGTTTTTACTTCCATTGCCTTTGGAGTCAAATTCATAAAATGCTCTTTGAACCCAAGGTCCATAAGTTTAGTACCTATGTTTTCTTCAATGCAGTTTATTGTGTCAGGTCTTATGCTTAAGTCTTTGATCCATTTTGAATTAATTTTGGTACATGGTGACAAATAGCAGTCCAGTTTCATTCTTTTGCACGTAGCTATCCAATTCTGCCAGCACCATTTATTGAAGAGGCTGTCTTTCGTCCATTGTATGTTTTTAGCTTCTTTGTCAAAAATTATCTGTCCATATTTATGTGGTTTTATTTCTGGGTTCTCAATTCTATTCCATTGGTCTATGTGTCTGTTTTTCCGCCATTACCAAGCTGTTTTGATTATTGTAGCCCTGTAGTACAAGGAAAAATCAGGGAGTGTGATACCTCCAGTATTGTTCTTTTTTTTTAATATTGCTTTGGCTATTCGGGGTCTTTTGTGGTTCCAAACAAATCTGATGATTTTTTAGAACAGATTTTTAAACCAAATTTAAACTTAAAAATTAATTAAAGAAAACTAAAAAATCTCAAAGGACACAGTTTATAAATAAATTATAAATTATTCATTAATTTAGAAACAATGGCTAATGAAATAAACAATACATAACTTATTAATAATTAAATATATGCAAATTAAAACACAATAAGAAATATTATTTTACTTTTATGATTAGCTAATACATGAGGGGAACTTATTACATTTAACAAAAATAATATGCTTTAAATGTTTATATTCTTTTTCCTATAATTACTTTTCAATGAAACTATTTTAAAGAAATTAAAATATAAAAAAAGACATTTTTAAAAATTTGCTCATTAAAACATTATTTATAAAATAGCAAAATATTAGAAGCAACTTGTCTCACACAATGAGAAAAGTTAATTATGACAATCCGTATTATGTAATGTTATGCCAACATTAGAATTATTACATGGAAAATCATTATTATAAGTTTGAGGAAAAACCATATATTTTGGATTTTAGCAGAAACATAATTTGATTTAAAGCAGACTATATATAATATGTACCAAATAGTCTTTCAATCATCTTTCTCTCTGATCTCAATTATACATTGCTTTGCTAAGGATACAGTAATCTAAATAGAAAAATTGAAGTGTATGTAATTAGAGGCATACCAGATAGCTATTACTTTTCTCACTTAAATTCAGTACATATATTTAATATTACTGCCCAAACTAAAGTAAATATGAGCACTTTCCAAAATTAATTAACCAAAATTGATATTAAAGCAATGTTGGTCAATTACAGTAGCTAATGCCTATAGGTTAAAATTCACTAAAATTTGTACTTTGAATTTTTGAATCAATTGAAAGTAAATAAGAAATTCAAAAGCTAGTAGAGGAGTTTCTAGAAGCGGAGCAAGTGGCAAACACGACAGCTGCTGTGTTTACAGTAGGAAACCGCAGACTGGAGGGATTGTCCTTGAGGAACAGGCCCTGGAGCAGCATCCTTAAGTGAGGATTTGTGTGGACCTATCTCTGGGAGCCAATTTCCCCACAGGGGATTTGTTCTACTTGTCTGGCAAGAAAGCATGTGTTCTGGAAGTTGGGTATTACAGGGAGGATGAGGATGAAAAACATGATGTGAATGCAATAATTTTAAAAATTTTCACACATTTGCCCAAATATCATGTTTATTAATTTTCTGCCACTTTTCTTCATTCAAATAAATGATCACAAAGAAAATAATTCTGGAAGTAAAAGATGGTATTGTTTATGTCAAATCAATTATGTGGAAAATGAAGTTTAAGTGTCATTTTAGTGGAGAGTACCACGAGCACTGAGCAGTAATTCCAGATACCTGGAAGTTATGCCTGCTTAACCATAAACAAACTTGAAAAAGACTCAAAGTTGTTCTAAACTTTAGTTTCCTCGCCTGTAAA
The DNA here is from genome assembly GCF_964194185.1 of Rhinolophus hipposideros. NCBI lineage: Eukaryota > Metazoa > Chordata > Mammalia > Chiroptera > Rhinolophidae > Rhinolophus > Rhinolophus hipposideros. The sequence continues at coordinate 57,338,052 of NC_138049.1, read as the reverse complement.
ATAAGGGATTTGTTTTTAAATGATCAATAATTCCATTCTGTTCTTAAATTTTTATGACCATAATAACACCAACAGCCACTCCACAATGATAGTGATAATATTTGATTTCATTTATTGGTACTATTTAGCTAAGTATGGTACAAAATACTTTCTATGCATTATTCTATTTACTCATTGTAATGACTTTATAAAAATAGGTTCTATTATTAATAAGGTTCTATTAATAATAGGTTAATTATTAAGGTCATCATTAAAGTTATTATTTATTATATAGATTATATTATTAAATAGGTTATTTATTATTAATAATAAAACTTCTAATAATAGGTCCTATTATTAATAGCTGTATTTTTAATGAGAAATTAGGAGTTTAGAGAGGTTAATTAACTTGCCCAAAGTCACATAGGTGCAATTGGCAAAGTAAGGATTCAAACGCAACTGACTGCAAATCCCAAACTCAGAACCATTCCACTATACTTTCTCTCTGCATCTACTAATATCTTATATAAGCAACCAAAGTATATTAACGGCTGGTTGCAAGCATGTAAGATGTTCATTAAATTCACTCGATGATTTATAAAGTTGTTTCTTACTCCTATTATTCTTCGCAGCATCTAGCAGATTGGCTTACAGATACATCTTCGTTGAATACACTGAAAATAGCAATTTTTTCGCCTTATATGTACTTGCTGGGATCTTTAAGATCCATAACGGTTTGACATACACAATTTGCTGTAAGCTTGGCACATACTTAACATTGTATTTACATAGTTATTTTTATAGCGTCTTTGCCTGCATAGCGTCTTTGTCTGCTACCCTTTTTCATAAAAGGACCACATTGCTTCTCTTATTAACAGAGTTCACTGGTTAATTCGTTAGTGAAAAACAAGATTTTCTGAAGCTGTAATTTTGTACTATGTATTTTAGTTAAAATATTTTGCTGTAAGAGATGCACAGATGTACTTAAGTAAAGTTTATGGTTACTCTGAGCATGAGAGAAACTGAATAACAGATGCTTTTAGTATTTTGAACAAACTGAATTATACAGCACCTATACAGCTTTATTTTGCAGGCACATTGAGGCCAGCAGTATCTAGGCACTAGACTTACAAAGGGGAGCCAGGCGCTCTTCCTACTACACTTAGGAGTCTTTCAGTCCAGCTGGAGCGACACACCTGAACAGTCAGAAAAGAAGACAAATTCTGTAAATTGTAACATAAGCACAGGGGATTGCACATTATATCTACCTGGACATGGTGGGAAAATGGAAATTAGGACAGATTTCATAGATGATGAGACTTCTATTACTCCCTAAAGAAGCATCGGAGAGAGAGAGAGGATGGTTATATTGCTAAACGTGCAGGTGAAGTAAAGGCCTAAATTTCTCTGAGTTTGGAGTGTGACAGGACATAAAGGTCATAATATCAAGAGTGAATTTGGGTTACAGAGATGGGTTGAACATTGTCAATATCCAGTATTAAAATCTTTGCACTACATGAGAAGAAGCAGAGCTAGAGAAATTGGGGTGGGAAAGGACAATGAGAACCTCAAGCATTAAAGGGGTCATGATAAAGAAGTGCTAATCAGGGGTCAGAGAAAGTGCTTTCTCACATCTGTCCCTTCTTTGTATTGATTCTCACTGCAGGGCTAGCTCTCCTTGGCTGTGCTACCTTGAACTTCGTCCATATTGTGGCAAAATTTCTGTCATCTATAGAGTGAGAGAGAGACTAACTCATTCATTCCCAACCTAGGCCCTCAAAGGTAGTGACAGAATTCTTCAAACTAAATTAAAACTCCATATGATTTTCAGTATTACAAAGTAATAGTACACACAGTATCTTGTCCACTGATTTTAAATCCTTCAAAATTTAAGATCTGTAATTAAAATAATGAAAGAATCCTTACTGGTGAGAACATTGCAAACTGTTTGCTTAGATGGTTTCTAGAACTTTTTTTTAGCTCTGAAAACTTATTATTCTATTATCTCAGTAACTATTTGCAATAGCTGGTTTTTCACATAAAATTTATACCGCACCAAACAATATTCACACTGTCCCCAGCCCTAAGAATGTAACCTGCCTGGCAGCTGCACATGGGCCATTAGCATTGCAGTTTACATAAAATGCAATGATATCTGTTTTCTTTAGTTTGTTAAAATACAAAACACAACATTCAAAATCTGAATCATTTCTTGGAAGGAAGGCAAATGGCATAATGAAAGAGTGTGTTGTGAACATGATTCCCAAAGAAGTCTAGTTTATTAATATGTATCTAATTAGGGGTCAGATTTTTGTTTAATTAGAAGACTCTTGGAAGAAACTAAATTTAGCTGTCTGGCATATCACTTTTCTTCTTCGTAAAAGATACAGGATCATAATTACTCTCACCTAGTACTACACAGAGATTTCCTAAAGAACATTTTGGAAAGAGTCTCATTGTTCTTTTGAACATTGGAGGTCAAAAACAAGGACATTTAAAAACACTGTAGCCACCGACATAACCATATTTTTTAAAGGGAAACTACTTTCACCACTAAAAATTTGGTCTTGTAACCAAACCAGATATTGTAACTATATAAAATATAACCAATTGATTAATTCGATTTTAGCTTTTAGACAGTGCATTTATATATATAAACCTGCCTTTGTAAGAAGACTCAGCTACCAGCAGAAAGCTATTACATCACATAAATCAGAGCCCCAACAGAAAGTTGGTTGTGTCAGGAGCCACATTCGAAAGTATATGGTGAAAATTTTAAAAAGTGGGGAAACAATGGAGGCTGCATATTCTCCTTACCTCAGTAACAAAGTCATTGACCAGGACTTGATGCAAAGAAAACTTGAGAAAGCATGGAATTCCCAAATTTTAACTTTTTACCATTTCATATTTAGTATCCAGGGGGAAATGATGGAGATTTGGTACTTCAGAAATTAATCCTATTTTTCTGAAAAATAAACATGAGTTTTCTTTCTTGCAGATGCAGGTCGGACAAATATGAAAATTCAAGTCATGAATAATTTGTATTTTCTTAACTTTTAGTAATTCATTCATTTGATTATATTTTTAAAGGAGAATTAGGGATCAAATATCATAAAGACTAGGATCTCCTTGTGATATGAAAGGGCGAGTGAATCTAATCGAAATTAAAGCACTCTTTAAACCTTTAGATTTTGGAAACTGCCAATTTTACTCAGTCGATTGCTTCATCAGTTGAATATTAATATCAGTTAGCTGATTCCTTGAATTTTATTTCAACTTAAGTCTGCTGACTGATTTGACAGTACTCAATGAAAGACCCTTGTAGGATTCTAAAGTTTAATACATACATTAAGTTAGTTAAGAGAATAACATTCCTTTTCTCCTTCTACATGTTTTGCAATAGGTATTAACAAATATTTATAGCCCCAAATAGCCTGTTGTTAGAGCAGCCTTTGTTTGATGAATAATGAAATGACTGGGTGAGTGATATGAAGTGAGCTGTGACTCAGGGTAGTCAGTCCATTGGTGGGTATTCCTTCCATGGGATTCAGAAATAGCTCAGATTTTCAGTACCTTTTATTAGGAGCAGTTACCAAATACAGAAGGCTTGCATTTTCTACAATGAATGTTAATTTTTTAAATTGATGTTGAGATTTCAGGAAATATAGGAAGACTATTTTCCTTTGGAGTGGGGCCTACAGGCGGAAAAAATGATAGGGATTAAGATATCTTTGCAAAATATTAAGGATGGCAGGTTCACTTGATGCATAGTTTTACTGGTAATCTAGAAATCACCTGAGGGCTTTCAAGTGGCTGCTGAATTAATTTATCCTACTCTATGAATATAAATTACAGTCTGTCTTTATCCAAGGAGACAAATGTCTACATATTTTTTGAGTTTTCACCTAAAATTTGTTTTTTAATTAGGCCCATTAAAAGGATATATTTATAATTTCACTGAATGGGACAGAATTGTCAAAGTGATCTGTGTTTATCGTTTGAAAATCGAACTGGCTTCATAAGTATAAAATAAGTAAATTATTGACAATGTATTATACTGTTTGATATATAAACATATGAATACAAAAATAATGAAATCTTGCCATTTGCAACAATATGGATGGAACTAAAGAACATATGCTAAGTGAAATAAGTCACACGGAGAAAGACAAATACCATATGATCTCACTTACACGTGAAATAAAAAAAAAAAAAAAAAAAAAACTGAATGAACAAAACAGAAATAGGCCCAAAAATATAGAGAACAAGCTGATGGTGGGGGATGGAAAAAATAGGTAAATTCATACTTAACTCCCAATAAAATGAAAATTCAGAATAAGCATGTTACACCATTGTTTTGTATTTGTGTTATTATTTTCCCTATGGCAGCTGAAGTACTTTAATAGTAGTTATTTAGTACTCAAATTTACCACATGAAGTGCTCAGCAGCAAATATTGTTCACCTAGCTTCACAAATTGGAACACTTTTGTCAGGTTTATAGTCATGTAAACAAATAGCCTGTAATAAGGAAATCTTGATTGTTAGTTCACTGATGACTCTCTTTACTCTTTATTTTATTAATTTGTGAAATTTTGATCCAAGCAATATGCCAACATAACTTAAAATCAATAAATGATTAAAAAAGTCTAGTAAAGAAAAACTGTAATTCTCCCCCACCCCCAGGCCTTGTCTTTCTCCAGATTGACATCCTAGAGACACAATACTCTCAAATATATAATATGGGACAGAGTTCTCGTACAATTTTCTTAGGTTGCTATGAATTAATCAATGTTTATGTTCATTTTTGACTATGTCATGGTAAATGAGATCAGGATTCTTACATCCTCCTCATCCCACATACATGTCCCTTTTATCCAATCTCCTAAACTATTATTATAATTAGTACCATAGTCAATTTTTATACTATTATGATTATGTAGATACTCATTCCTGATCTAAATTCTTCACTACTCTCCCGTACAACATTTTCTTATTCTTGGAGTCAATAGTTTTGTTATTAATATACATGGCTTTTATGTAACTATTCCTAACTTTTCTAACTTATCAAACCTATCAAAACCTTTTAATATGATATTTTAATGAAAAATTATCAGATAATCTATCAGCTTCTTTTCCCTCCTTGCCTTTTTCCTCAAGGAGCAGTCTACATTATTTTCTTCTCACACTCAACTAAAAGTTCGGTTAGTTGTAGAATTCCCTGTTAACAATCATTTTCCCCCAGATTTCAATGTCTCTTGATATCCAGTGTTTTCTTCTTAGAATTCAGAAGCTGCTCCTTTTTTCTGTTCCCTTTCACGTGATCTGCCTCCACACACTCTTTGTAGTCTTGATTATTTTTATCCTTGGAGTTTTTAAATTTCAAGATAATGCACATTGGTATGAATTTCTTTAGAGAGTTATTGTCTTACATATTCCATGAACACTTGCAATCATGCCCTTATTTTCTTATTTTAAAAACAATTTTCAATTATTTTCTGTTTGTTCCATTTCTGGAATGCTTTTGAGTCAGGTGCTGGACCTTCAGAATTGACTCTAATTGTTTCATTTTTTTGATTCCAACTTTTTTTCCTTTCATTTTCATTCTTTATTCTGGGAGTTTCCCTTGACTTTTTTCCCAAACTTTCTGTTGGAATTTTAATTTTGATAATATTTTCTCTTTGGCTACCCTAGCTTCATAGCATTCTACTGTTGTTTCATAGATACAACTTCTTTTATAATTCTGAGATATTCTTTATAGTTTTTCTCTAATGTTCCTTTTTTCCATGTGCATTCTGAGATTTCTTTCTTTCATATTACAGGCTAACCAAATATCCCATGATCCTTAGCTGTGCATTCGTATTTGAAGGTTAAGACCAACCAAAACTCACTATGTTTTCAGGCACTCACCACGTCCCTATATTTAGCCCTGATCTTCACCTCATTTCTTCACTCTTTTCTGTGTCCTTATGTTCAGAGCCACTGTTGTTTAATTTCTCTTGAAAATAGATACTTGGTTTGTTTTCCCTGTTGGTAGACACCTTGTTTTTAAAGGTGAGTTAAAAAGACAAGAAAAACACCAGATCCACATGCATTCTTTCAACCAACCCTCCATTTTCAATAACTTAAAGCAGTAACTGGTGTCTCCTAACACTGAACTTTCCAGGATACCATGGCGGTATTCACCAACTTCTTGTTGTTCTCCCTGTGTCCAGACATTTAGATGGAAGCTTCCTCCATGAAGTTAATTCAGTTAATACTTTTCTGTTTGCCTCTGGTCTCTCCTGAATCTCAGCTGCTGATATTCCTGTCTCCCGTTCTCTTTGAGTGTTTAAAAACTTTTTATTCCTTTGCAGTTATTTTGGTGAGGTTATTGAAAGGAGAGAAAATAAATGCATGAGATCAATCCACCATTTTAATTTTATATTAGTTTATTAATTATCCAGATATTGGCCCCATCAATTTGCCTTTTCATATATAGATAAATGTCACTGAAGATGTTTAAGAAGACAAATCCCATCATTCTACAATCTATTTCTAATGTAAAAATATGACTTTAGTGTGAAAAAGGAAAATAACCAGAACTGGAATTTTAGCCCATAACCTCTGTGAAAGGACTAAGAACTGTCTTACAATAAGATGTTACTGTGGGAGTTCTTTGACATGAAGAGAATGACAATGATGTGTTTGAATAGCTTAGGAAAAACTAGTTGCTAAATTTAATCAACTCAGAAAATGAAAGGTTATTGTGGCAAAAATAGACCCATGTTTTTTATTTTATTTTATTTTAATGGAGAAGCAATAATGATTCTCACCAAAAAAGAAAGCCTCCCACCTTTACAATAAGGTATCTGTTAATGTTATTGCTGTACTTTAGGAAGTAGAGTAAATCCAGGCCAAAAGAAACACAAATTCACATGTATTTATGTCCTTGAATTAGAACTATGATGAATAAAATATTCATTGAACAAATATCTAACATTTTATTTATTATTTTGGTTACTGTGATCTATTTCTCAGTAATTCTCAAAAATGAAGCTTAATTGTGCTTCTAGAACAAAAGTTTTGAAAAATGATTATTTGTAAGCGAATATATAAGTGTAGCTATGGAAAACAACTTGAATACCTATCTAGAATCTAGGAGTCATTTTAGTAGATCTAAGGAGATCAATAAAATTAAATTCTAAGGTTCATTTTTCTATGCGTAAGGCAATTCAGTGGAAGAAAAAAGAACTAAAGTGAAGCAAAAACAAAAATTGGTTTGCACCGTCTTCCATTTAAAACTCCACACTCTTCCTTGCAGTGATCTCATCCAGTTCCATGATTTAATATAAATGTCATCTATACGCCATTGACTCTTAACTTTCTATCACCAGCCCTGATATATTTCCTTATCTCAAAACTCATATATACAACTGCCAACTTAACATTTTCTTGGGTACTGTCTATTGTACATCTCAAAATGTCATGCCTAGATCAGAATTCTTACTTTCCTGGTAAACATTTTTCTCACTTCAATAATATGTAGCCTATTATTTATAAGCCCTAATGCTAGGATTCATTCTTGAAACCACTTTTTAATTCATTTTGTACATGAAACCCATCAAAAAGTCTTATCAGCAATTACACCAAAACATTTATCAAATCTGTCGATTCTCTCCATCCTTATTGGTAAAATCCTAATCAAACCACAGTCATTTATTTTTATTTTGTTTTAATATCTGTGGAATATTTTATAAGGGAACTATATAAAATATTTATGTAAAGTTTAAGGAATATTTTTTTAATTATCATCCAACTTCAGAAATACAACAATGTCAACTGAATACCTTGAATGTCCTCACTGATCAAATTGTCCTCCATTTTTTCCAGAGGTAACCAGTATCCTAAATGATATGCTCATAATTTCTTGCTTTTTAAAAAGTTTGCCGTGTGTGTGTGTGTGTGTGCGTGTGTGTGTGTATCCTACATAGATAACACATTTAGTTTTGATTGATTTAGAACTTTTCATTTTCATAAATGGAATTGTATGATATATAATCTTCAATTTGCTTCTTTCAATATCTTATTTGTGACGTTTGTGTTGCAGTGTGAATTTATAGTTCATTTACTTTCACTGTGTTAAACTAGGCAATTGTTTTATTATCTCATAATTTACATACTGATTGTAATTTGTGTAAAGATTTGGATGGTTTTCAAATTTTTCTTGATGTTTCATTGTTGTCATTTTGGATTAAAAACAATGCTGTTACAACAGTTCTTGTAGTAAGTCTTTTATGAATGTGTTAGAGGGTCTCCAAAGTACATATGTAGAGTGTAACAACTGAGTCCCGAAGTTTTTACATGTTTGAATGAACTGGATTATGCCAAATGGATGAATACATATTTGTGCTGATTTACATTCCCATTAATAGCAGATGAGTTACTGTTGCTCCATTACCTCATCAATATTCATTATTAGCGCTAACTTTTAAAAATTTACCCATCTGAAAAGTATAAGGATGCATCTCTTTGTGATTTAAAATTTGCCTTTTCCAATTTCTAATATGGTTGAGCATATTTTCCTATATGTACATTGTAATTATATGTAAATAAGTAATTAATTTTTTTCAGTTTAGGTCTTGTTCTTTTATTATTTTTATGGTATCTTCTAATAAAAACATGATTTTAATTGAATCACATTTATCAATATTTTTCTATGAGTTTGAACTTTTTAAGTCTTTTTTTAAGAGAACCTTTCTAAAACATGAATTGTAAGGATATTCTCCTCTGTTGTTTTCTACAGCTTTTAAAGTTTTGGCTTTCACATTTAAATGTTTACAATCCCTTAAAACAAGTTTTGTGAATGGCTCATGTAAGGATTTTATTTCATTTTTCCTTTTGAACAGATATCCAGTTTCTACTCTTTCCCAGTGACTGGTAGTCCAATCAAATTTCCATACATATGTAGGTCTATTTTTAGCAAATTGTTTCTATTGGCTATTTCTTATCCCAAATACCACATTGCCTTAATTATATAACTGTAACTTTATAATAATATAACTAGAGGGTCTTGGCTATTATTGTCCTTTTTTTCTTTTATATAAATTTTAATTGGATTTCAATTTTCTTTGAAAAATCCTTTAAGTTTTTTTTTTTTTCTTAATCGCATTGAATATATAATCCTGTTGTGGGAAAATTGAAGCTTTAATATACTTAGCCTTCCCATTCAAAACTTTAATATACCTCTCCACTTACTTAGGATTTTTCTCATGGATTTTAATAAAGCTTTATACTTCACTCCAAAAAGGTTCCTACCTATTTTATTTACTTTCTTATTAATTTGTTTGTTTTATCTAGATACTTTATGTTCTTGGTTGCTTTAACTAGGAAGTTTTTGTTTGTTTGTTTGTTTTCTGGTTATCTGGTCTGCCAAAATGAGAGCAATAAAGAATTTTTCCAAAATTTATTAACTAGAATCTTATATAAGCCTTTTCACTGGTTTCTCTGTTTCCACTTTTGTCTCCTTATAGTCCATTCTCTTCACTTATCACATTCTGAAATTCTGCTTCTTTATCATTTGACGTGTTTGTTACCTGTCTTCTTTCACCAGAACTCAGCTCTCAGAGAGCAGAAACTTTGTCTTTTCTGATCACCAGTGTCTCAAATAAAGTGGTGTCTTAAAGAAATTGCTGAATAAATGAATAGGTGAGTCATATATGTTGTTAATATTTCAGAGTGCGTAAGTCCACATAAGGGTTTTGCCATTCTCATACATTGTTGTCTTGGCTATTGATTAACCAGCATAAGCCAAAATCATGGAATTGAAAACCTGATTTCAGATTTACGTGTAGCAAGTAATATCAAAGGAATTGATTACCCATTTGTTTATTCTCTTCTGTTCTCTGGAAGCATTCACTGATAATTTAATTTGAAACAGGGAGACTTGAATGTCATCTACCCTGTTTCCCCAAAAATAAAACTTAGCTCGACAATCAGCTCTAAAGCGTCTTTTGGAGCAAAAATTAATATAAGACACGGTATTATATTATATTATATTATATTATATTATATTATATTATATTATATTATATTATATTATATTATACCTGGGCTTATTTTGCTATAAGACCGGGTCTTATATTAATTTTTGCTCCAAAAGATGCGTTAGAGCTGATTGTCTGGCTCGGTCTTATTTTCCGGGAAACACGGTAGCTCACCTGTCATTCAGGGTGCCAGCACCTGTATTGCATCTTTATGAGTGGCCACATGATTTCCACTTGAACCCTTTCATTAACAGATAGCATACTCCTTCCTCAGGCTCCATTCCATTTTCAATTAGATATAACTATAGTAGAATTCTTTATACTGAATTAAATTGTACTTCTCTTGAGTCACTATTATTGATCTAAACTCTGCCAGATCAAATAAATAAATAACTAACCTCTTTTAGCATGATAGAGCTTTAAAAATTTTAAGTAATCTATCATTTATACTAATCTTTCACTATTAGCCTAAACATCACTTTACTTTCATACATGCATTCTCTCAGCCACTATTTCTTAAGTGTTTGCCATGTGTGAAGCATAGCAGATATGAACAATAGTAATTTGAGAAAATGTTTTTTCTTACATGTTATTATATAACTTCCAAAACTAAACTTTAAATGATTAGGATGTAGTTGTCAAATGAAAAGATATTTAATGGAGACTTAAGTCTTATTATTTCTAGTTACAAAGATGGGACTGTTTTTACAAATAAATTCATAGCAAAGTTAAAAAAAATTATTTAAAAAGAGAAACTAAAGTGTTCATTCACAAAAATTAGGTTGTAGAAGATCACCTTTAGAAGATCACTTGTTCATTTCCTTTTTTCTAGTCTTAGATATTTTATTTTATTTTCATTCCATTTTTAAATAATTATTTTATTTTCCATTTACACTTAACGTACAGTATTATATTAGTTTCAGGTGTACACTATAGTGATTAGACATTTATATAACTTACAAGTGATCACCCTGATAAATTTAGTACCCATCTCACACCATATATAGTCATCACAATAGTATTGACTATGTATATTCCTTATGCTATACTTTACATCCCCGTGACTATTTTCTAACTACCAATTTGTACTTCTTAATCCCTCCCCCCTCCCCTTCAACCATTCCCTAAACCTCCCTCCCCATTGGCAACCACCAAAATGTTCTCTGTATCCATGAGTTTTTTTCTGTTTGTTTGTTTATTTTGTAATTTTAGATTCCACATGTAAGTGAAATCATATGGTATTTATCTTTCTGTCTGACTTATTTCACTCAGCATAATGCCCTCTAGGTTCATCCATGTTATGGATGGCATAATTTCATTCTTTTTTATGGCTGAATAATGTTCCATTATATATATGTACCACTTCTTCTTTAACCATTCATCTATTCTGGACACTTAGATAGCTTCCATATCTTAGCTATTGTTAATAATGCTACAGTAAACATGTAGATGCATGTGTCTTTTTGGAATTACTGTTTTGGGTTTCTTTTGATAAATAACCAGAAGAGGAATTACTGGATCATTCTTTGTCTCTTGTTATAACCTTTGTTTTAAAGTCTCTTTTGTCTGGTATAAATATTGCTACCTTAATCTTTTCTTTTTCTTTTCTTTTCCATTACCTGCTAAAACTTAGTATTTTCACATTTCTTATTTTGTAATTTGAAATGTTCATTGTCTCTTCTATTTACATTTATCTCCACATATATGTTAGCTATAGTCTTTTTTTCTTTTAATTTCAAATTTACAGCTTTCAATTTTTTTCTACTTTAAATATACATTTGGTGTTAGATTTAGACGTAGGCATTATTTTCCCTCAATTTGTTACCTATCCATTAACTTTGTCTTTGAACAGAAATCATTAATTTGATATAATGAATCAATTAAAAAGGTTAAAGCACAATTTAAGTTGTGTTATATGTAGTTTAAGAAATTTTTTCCCTTCTTAAGATCACAGAGATGTTCTATATTTTCTCCCATTGGCTTATGGCTCTATGGTTTTGCATTTCATAATTAGGAGTATAATTTATCTGGACTTTATTTTATAATTAGAATAAACTAGGAACTCTGTTTCTCTATGTGAAAAGCCTGCTTTTAACCACAGTTCTTGACTTTGTTTCTAGCCCTTAACCTCAACTAAGAAATCTTTGTCTACCAAGCACGCTTGTATTGTTTTAATTAATTAATATTTTCCTCTACATGGCCTGTCTTTTTAACCATCACACTAAAAGAAGCTGTCTACACTCAGGTATTAAAAGACACATGGGGCAATAGGACCTGGCTGTCACAGTGTAGGTTTCTTGCAATTCAGAAGTGTGCAATTATTGTCTTTGTGAGGCATGATAATGGCATTGAGGTCATATTAGGGAATGTTCTTTTTCCTAAGATATTACATTTATTCTGAAATATTTAAGAAGTGTCACGATATCGTCAATATTCATTCAAGTAGTTAAGGGGAGATACCATAAGACAGAGACAGGGAGAGACAGACAAACTGAGAGAGGGTGAGAGAGAATGAAAGAGAACATGTGAAATTGAGTAAGCAAATGTGGCAAAATGTTAACAACTGATAAAGCTAGGTGAAGCATGTGCAGGTATTCTTTGTAATAATGCTTCATTCTTTCTATCAATTAGATAATTTTTCAAATAAAAAGTTAATAGAGAGGGCCAATACCCATACCAGTTGGTTTTACAAACAAGTTTAATTAAATCTTTAATAATAATGATAATTTAGTGAGAAAATATTTTAAGAAATAAAATCTCCATACTAATTTCATAATGTAAGTATAACCTTGAAACTAAGTCAAATCAGGTCAGTTTGAAAAATGCAAATGTTTGCATACTACTATAAGCATGAACAAAAATGATATTTGATAAAATATCAAAATATAATCAGTAGTTAATAACAAATATTACATTATGGCCAAGTAGGGTTTATTAAAATGCAATGATATTTTAACAGTAAAATATTAATTGTCATAGTTACCAAATTAATTGATTAAAGAAAAGGCTTGTAATCATCTAATAGGTTCTAAAATATTCTCACAATATAGTATTAAAAACAAAATGAATGAACTGGACCCGTATGCATCTTTATGGAAGTACCTCTAAAAACATAATGTTGAGTGCATCAGTGAGGTTGTATTTCATACCACAAGTGTGAAATTTAAAAGTGAACAAAAAAGGTTTATCATGTTTCTGGCTACATATATTTAAAGCAAAAGTATGAAAACATGAATGTTGAGAGTATTTCCCTTGCTAACGAATATTCCAATTGCTTCTCCTAACTCCTAAGATGAATACCCAAATCTTTACTATAGATCCTGGGGCTCTGCATGATCTATCTGTCGATATTTCTAGAATTGTCAAATATTACATTTCTCCTAGCTCTGTGTGCTCCAGCCTTGCTTGGCTTCTCTCATACACTTGAATATGTCATGCTGTAATTCACTGCTTTTGCTCATGTCATTTCCTCTTTCTAGAATATTCTACCTTTACTCTTCCTCTGGCATAATTTCTACTTATCTTTCAGGTCTCATCTCATTCCTCAGTTATTCAAGAGACACAATGTCAGATTCCCCCGTTTTACTCTTACGGCATTTCATACAAGTCCTTCCCTCTGGGGCTTTACACCAGTTGTTATTTCTCATTATTTATGAGGTTGTATGATTAATAAATACCCTCCTATTAGGTTTGTACCTCCCCCACATAAAATCATTGGCTAACCAGTGTACACCACCAGCACCTAGTACAGTTGTTGCACATTACAGGTGATTACCAAAGATTTATTAAATTGGTGAGTGAATTGGTAGTCACTTTTTTTCACAAGATTTGTTCTATTTTGTTGTAATCTGTTTGAAACATTTTTTTTCTGTGTATGACTCTATGCTTATATTTATCTTTTCTGTGTGACTAATGCAGTTGGATACTATTTGGGTGTCTTTCTCTGGATGAGAGGGGATGGACGCTATGTTTGACAACACCATCTAGTACCATAATATATAACAGAAAAGATCTCTGCAACAAAAACTAGGATTAGAATAGCCTTTCTTCATGCCCGTGTTATTTATGAACATGTAATAATCACTCTTCCTGAGGAAAGAGTAACAATGATTCCAAGACAGTAAGTACATAAGGATCCACAAAGAGTGAATTTTTGTATGTATTGTTTTGGCAGCTACTTAACGGGAATAGATAAAAATATGATGGCAGCTGTGTTCACCTTTTTCATCCTTGCAATTTAACAACTATTTATTGAGCATCACAGATGTGTAGACATGGAACACATGCTGTGAAGCACATGGTAAGTAAGGAACACACTGCCTTCAGAGTGCTTTCCATCTGGAAGCAAGGGGCCTTGCCAACACAGCTGCAGTGCATGGCAGAGGCTAATAACAACTTTGGCTTCCATGGAGGGAGCCTATTCTGTTGTACCAGGAGCTTTATTTACACACATTATCTTAATGTGAACAATAGTTCTTCAGAGGAAAACATACATTAGCCTTTCAGCATTTACAAATGAGTAAATTAAGGGACAGAGGAATTAAGAAATGTCCCTATGGTTACTCAGTGGCAGAGCCAGAACTGAAATCCAGATCTTATGCCTCCTAAGCCCTAATAGTGAAAAGTCTGGATGAAGTTAATGGGCGTGGAGAAGGATATGTCTTTCGATTCTAAACCAGTGTTTTCTCAAATGTTATCCTGTGCTATGAAAGACACCAAGGTCAATCAAGCTTCGGAAATGCTGCATGTCATATGCTCAAAAAGCTTTGAAAAGAAGTTTTTAAGAAAGAAGCAGGTTTTTCGTTGCTTAACTCAGCACTTCCCCAAAAATACTTGAACTGGGAATCCGTTTCTTATGTAACACATCCTGGGAAACTGTTCCAGAAAAAACAGAGCTATAAAGTCCTTTTTCTCTTTTCTTTCTCATGCAGATCTGTGTTTTAGGAGGACACTTTGAAGGTGCTCCTGCCATTTCTCACCCATGCTTCTGCTCAGAGTGTTCTCTTAGGTTGAAACACCCATGTCTTTTTTTGGTGATATGTGGTGAATTCTTATGTATACATCAGTTCAAAAGTCAGATCATATTTGATGTCTTGTGTTAACCGGTCACCAATATATAGGTATGTGTGCACGCACAGATACACACACGTACACTTCCACCCACCCACCCACACACATACACACATACAGAATAAAAAAATTATCCAGTAGTTCCCCCTGATCTGCGATTTCACTTTTCACAGTTTCAGTTACACGTGGTCAACTATAGTCTGAAAATGTTAAATGGAAAAATTCCAGAAATAACCAATCCTTGTTTTAAATTGTACAATGTTTTGAATACCTCACTTCATCTCATCATGTAGACATCGTATCATCTCACATCATCACAAGAAGGGTGAGGACAGTAAAATAAGGACAGAGAGAGGAGAGAGAGAGAGAGAGAGAGAGAGAGAGAGAGAGAGAGAGAGACCACATTCACATCACTTTGATTACAGTATACGATAATTGTTCTATTTTATTATTAGTTGTTATTGTTAATCTCTGACTGTGTCTAATGGATAAAGCTTTATCATAAGTGTGTATGTATAGGAAAAGACATATAGGGTTTAATACTATTTGCAGTTTCAGGCATCCTCTGGGGGTCTTGGAACTTATCCCCGCAGATAAGGGGAGATTACTGTGTTAATGATGAATCACCTTTGATGAACGTTTGCTATGTTTAGACCTGGCTCAACACATCACAACAATTATTTATTATCCCTTTCATCTCCTTCCAGCTCACATATCACTTTTCTGATCAACCTTACAGAAAATTCCTCTAGAGATGTCTATCCTACCTGACTGATTCCCCTCCTTCCTTTCTTCTTTCAATATAACCTAGCCAGGCTTGCCCCATTTGCTGTAGTTGTTTTTGTTTAGTATACCAGTAACTGCTACATTAATCTAGGTATCGCAACCATCCTCATTTTACTTGACTTATCAGCAACATTTGACAAAGTTGATGCCTCTTTTCAAATTCAAGTCTTTTTTCTCTTTCCTTCAAGAACACTGTACATTTCTATTTTTTTCTTGTACAATGCTGGCAACTCCTCTATGATTCTTTGCTGATTCTTTGCTGATTCTTCTCATCTCTAAGCCTCTAAATGTTGGCCTGCCATGACATTTTGCAGTCATTCCATTGGTGATTTTATCAAGTTTTACATCGAGCATTAGCTAAGAGCATAGACCTTTGGGCTAGGCTGTCTGACTCAGAATCTCAGCTCAACTACTTTGTTACATGTGTAACTTTAGGCTAATGATCTATCCTATTGCACCTCAGGTACCTCACTTGTAAAAACTGGGGTTATAACATTACCTATGCCAAATAATTTTTGGAGCATTAAATGAGTTAATATTTGTAAGAGTGCTTAGAATAATGCCTGGCGCTATACATGTTTGCTGGTATTATTATCTATTCTCTAATGACTCATAAAATGCATCTAGCCTGTACTTCTGCCAAGAATTTATGAATCATATATTTAACTACCTATACAATGTCTGCATATGGAAGTCTAGTATACATACCAAATTTATTATACATAAAATAGAAAATCTAACCACCCTTAAGCCAAGGTGAACTCAGTAAATGGCACCTGCATCCACTTCCTAAGGCCAAAATTCTCGGAGGCATCCTTGACTCCCATCTTTCTCTCAGACCACCCGTCCATCTATCAAATCTAGATTGCTCTGCCTTCAACTTATCTGGAACCTTACCATTTATTACCATAACCATGCTAATATATAATTCTTAAAGTTCAAAGTTCCAGACAACTTGGTTATCACCCATGATCCATAGGGCTTTTTCATTTACCTAAAACTAGGTCTTTTTCACCTGAAAGACAGTTAAGCTAAGTTCTTCCATTTCTCTACTTCCTCAGCAAACTTTTAAACTTAACTCTATATTATTACTATTTGATTCCATTGTCAGTTTCAACCCACCAGTTCTAGTCTGTGAAATTCATTACAATTTACATAACATAGTAGCTTGAGCTCCCCATTTTGAATTTCCCCAAATTTATTAAATACATCCTAAACAATATCATGTCATCAAATAATTGATTAAAAATTATATAAAGAAAGGTCTACTAGACACCAGAGGCCTCTTGCAGTTTGACATTGATCCATTAACTAACCAGTACTGTTTAGTAGGAAAGTATTATCAGGTAAAGTTTCAGCAAACTACTCGGGAAGCCTACTCATCTATATTCATCTTAACCACAGATATCTCAGGAATTATTTTAAATGTTTTTTTTGAAACCCAAGTGACTCAGATGACAGATCACATCATCTGCAAAACCTTTCCCTGAGACTCAGTTGTACTTAAGCTCCTTGGTGTTCCCATGAAATTTTGTGCAAGTCTCTGTCATAGTCCTTACCCCAATATACCAAATTTCTGTTTGTATTTGCCACCTAAGTATTGTGATGGTCTTGGAGAATGAGTGTAGTTCCTATACCTCTACATTCTCAGAACCTTGTGTGTAGCAGTTATTCAATAAATATTTTTCAAACTGACGAGTAAATAATAGTGAGATTCTCATTTGTTACTAAGATGTGGAGTATAAGTTTGCTGTTTTCTCTGGACTTATTTTAGGATGCAAATCACTGAAAAAAATAACAATTCGTGGGACTAGACAAGCCAGTTCATCTCTTTGTGCCTAACTTAAAACATTCTTAGTAGTTTAAATTCATGCACATATGGGATGTGTGACTTGGTGTTATTACAGAAAGATAATTTCATCCTTTTGAAGCTAAAACTGTACATGCTATTGCAGTTATTTCTGTTTTCTTCCTTTTATATTCCACCCTTTGTGTTTTTTATTAAAATGTCAGAAACAGTATCTCATTAACACTTCACAGTTGCCAATGCTTCCATTTATAGACTTAATACTTGGAGTACCTCCTTCAATATCATATGAAAACTATAAAATACGAAATCACAATATCCCTGAATATTTATGCACTCTGGTACATAAAATTGACATTGAACTTTCTGTTCCTTGCCTGATACTAATACATTTATTCCTGCATATGGAGAATAAAATTACATTATTTTATACCTCCTTTTTTTTCAATTCATTAAACTTTTTGTCTCCCTACTGTTCATAATGACCATATAAGGAATGGGAAATAAATATAATTGATGCAGGAGATAGTTTAGGGATCATGTCTCATGAAACCGAAGAATGGAGGCACGGACCAAGGAGAGGTGAGGAGTTGTGAAAGAGGATAGTTTATTAAAAAGCAAAGAAATACAGCTCCCAAGTGGGAAGGGGTTCCCAAATGGGATGTCCCCTGACTGAGACAAAAGCTCTTCCTTTTATACCTTCACTGGCCCATTTGGGGAAGGGGAGCTGGCACCTTCTAATGGAATTTGTCTATCAGGTTTGTTTTGTTTCCCAATGCTAAAGGGATTAGCAAAATAATCCATTCCTATCTGTCAGATCTGCTCCATTTGTCCGGCAAAAAAGGATTTATGAGATAATGTATTAACATGAAGGTATATTCTTATATCTTTGTCCTGGGGTGAAGGAGCCATTTCAGAACCTGGAGTTTCAGGATATGGCTACCTTTTGTTTATCCCACCATGGACCTTCCTGTCTGCCTAACAACATGCTAGCTGACCTGTACCATAATAATTAAGAAACAAATGAACAATAATTAATAGAATATAGTTCTGGCCCTGGAAAAAACATCTTCTGGTGCAGTCAGGGCATAGAAAATTAAGTTTCTTGTGATACATACTACGATAGAACCACATACCAGGGAACAGGAGAACATAGAGAACCAAGCTGGGCTTTACAGTAGAAACAGTATTTGAGCTGGGCCTTACAGGATGTTGTAGGTCAAGAATAGGTGGAAAGAGGAATAATAATTTGCACAAAGGATAGAGATTCAAAATACACGGGATAATTGTGAAATGAGGATTGACTCAGATTTTAGGGAAGACATAGGCTGGGTGGATAATGGAAGGTGTGGTTGGTAAAGTAGGTATGTGGTTAGAGTTTGAAAGGCCATGTACGGCCATATCACAGAATTTGGAACTTATCCTGCAGGAAATGGAAAGGGAAAGAACTTTCTCACAACATAATGATTTATGCTGTAAAAAGAAAACTCTAGCTGTAGAGAATTAGTTGGTCTTTTCCCTATACTGTTTGTCAGTCATTTAAGAATGTATGCTTCTTACAGTAAATTATTTTTCATGTTTAAACTGCCAAAGAGAATGATAGAGTGTTTTTTACAGGCTGCATTTTAAAAAGATCGTTTACACATTTTTATTGCTGCCTTTTGATGGCCAGATACAGATCCATTTTTTTTCCAAAGCCAATTCATACAAATAGATACTCACAGATGAAATATCCAGTGTTTCTGCACACAGGTTAGGTAATTAGTATCTACTAAAGACTGAAAAACTCAATGAGAACAAAATGACCTTCTACCTTATGTAAAATCTTTATTAATTGAACTCTAAGCTAGCCCTTGAGATTTTTATGCAATCTGCAACAGAAAGGTCAATGGAATACCAATAAATCCTGTGTTTTTGTTAGTTCATTCTTCAAATACTACAGTTGGTTGAAAATTGATTCAGTTATTTGTAATCCAATACTGAAGGGGGAAATGTATTTTTCTTTTTAATCATCTTATTCATTTACATTTACATGGAAAATAACATATCCAAGAATAATCAGAAGAGTGTTTTAATAGCAAGGGGCACATTAGAGATTGAGCATGTTTTCCATTTCTTACCTTCTTATAAAACATCTGGAAAACACTTATTATCTTGAATTAGGGAAAAAATATATATATACATATATATTTATATTTACATATACAAATATGCAAATATATACTTACATATAATATATAAATATACTATTATATATTATAGTATATATATTATATAGTATATATTATATATAATATATAAATATATATTATATATAGTATATATAATACATATATAATACATATTATATATAATACATATTTTTGCTTTGGCTTAGAATCTTCTCTAAAACAGTTTTAGAGAAGATTCTAAGCCAAAGCAAAAATATTGGCCTGAGCTCTGTAAATATCTAAAAATATAAAATAATTGGAAAATGGATTACAGCTTTGTGTGACTGGGGTATGGTGAGGAGTGAGGATAGATAAACCTAGAAATTAAGATGGGATTAAGATTTGAAGACCTTCCTTTCCATGTTAAACTGTTTGAGCTTTAGCCTCCAGGCAGTGAGTGAGAAACTACCAAACAATTTTGAAGTACACAATGGCTTGAGTTAAACCAGAGTGTCTGTATTTTAGAAAGTTATCATCAAAGACAACACAGAAGGTGTAAAAACTGTAATTGCCCTAGTGTAAATGAAGAGGTTCTTGGTTGTGGCAGCAGAAGTGGGATTTAAAAGAGAGGAAAGATTTACTGAAAGGTAGAATTAGGATTTGGTGTTTGGATGGAAGTGGAAGTAAAAGGAGATGGCTACTGGCGTGTCTACTCAGCACTATTGCTGATAATTTTAACCAAATGTGACTGCTTAACATAACTAAATACTCCATATCTAATAATTTAATTATCACTTCAGTGTTTACCCTGTGTTCATAATTCTGAAAAATTATAAATTTGTTAATGTATGTAAGTAAATTAATTTATAAATATATAACTGAATCTTTCTAGTTCATACAGATATGTGTCTTGTTTTATGAAAAATCTTCAAGAATAATTCTGAAATAAAAACAAAATAAAGGAAAAAGATTTTAAAACATAAAAATGTACATTTTTATTACATGTCCAATCATTCCATTAAGATCAAAATTTCTCTCCTTGACTTGGGGAGAAGAGGAGCAGTCTTTATCCTGAGACATTCTCCTTTTCTACCTGGTTAATGTCACCAGGAACTCTTATCTTTTTAACCTATGATGAATAAAAAGCAAGTATATCAAGACATATTTGAGTAATTAATAGTTATTTCAGTGGATTTTATATTGTGTGTGTGAATGTGTATGTAAAACCTCAAAAGATAATTTGTAAGTATTTTAGTAAAATACAATGAAACTTCCATGACATATTATGCCAATTATATGCAGATAAAAGCTTTCTAATATTACATTTTCATTTATAAGTAGGTAATGATGTTCTTGCCAGGATCATTGTTTATTTTTTGAAAATGATGTATGCTAATGGTCAGTGTATTTTCAAAGGATGACATATATAATAACCATATTCATTAGCATGACAAAGTAAGAATCTACATATCAGAAATTTTACATATAATAATGCACTAGGGGTGGCTGGTTAGCTCAGTTGGTTAGAGCACAGTGCTCTTAACAACAAGGTTGCCAGTTCGATTCCCCACATGGGCCACTGTGAGCTGCTCCCTCCACAACTAGATGGAAACAACTACTTGACTTGGAGCTGATAGGTCTTAGAAAAACACACTTAAAATAAAAAAAGTTAAAAAAAATCCACTAAATTCACCTTTTTGAAGGTGTTTTTAAAAAACATAACTATTAGGTCATAACCATCCATTAAACAGAATATACTGATACGATGTACTTCTTGCTGGAATAATTTCCTGATGCTTCCTTCTTTTTTTCTTTAATGCAAATTTTAAAACCTAGTATTGCTTTGGGTTATTTTTAACCAATAAGATCTTTATGGTCAGGTGTTTCACTTTAAGAAGCGTTGTAATTTTTTTTCTTTCAAAGTTTCCCTAGATGGGCCATAAATCTGCTTTTGAGACACACTTTGCTATAATACAGCCATCTTTGACTTAGATTTGTGTATTAGCAGCCTTAAATGTATAACTTGGCTTATAATTACATATGACTCACTGAATTTGAAGTCCAAAACTGTTAAATCTTAAATTATAGATGTAGTTAGGTTTCATATCACATCAAATAGCATATAATAATTAACTGTGTATTCCCTCAGTATATGGAATTTGAAAGGAAAACATCTTCACATTACATCAGAGATAATAGTTTAAGTTCAAATCCCTCCCACGCATTCAGCTACAGTCGAATAAGTGACGTGCCCTGAAAGTCAATAGACATTACATACTGAGATAGGAAAGCACTTTGAGGAACAGACAAAAGGCTGGAGTGACCAGAACAAAAGGAACAAGGTTAAGAGAGTAGTAGTCAGGATCTAGATTCCCTCTTACTCCCCTAAGGCCCTGGGCTTCTGGAAAATAACAGTCAGGGGGAGGAGACACATAGGCTTTCAGTCCTGCAACATTAGCTGAGGTAGTAAACAAAGAATGGCTTAAACACTTGAACAAGGGCTAAGGAAAGAGCCCAGTGAACATAGAAATGTTATCATGTACATTATAATAAACAAACAAACAATAAATAAGATTTTACGTTTAGTCAGGACCAATATATATTGTGAATAGAATTTTTATGCCTTCTTGTTATTCAAGAACTCATCACTATAGCATCCACCATTACCCTAACTATCCTTACCCAAATCCAAATTAAACCTTTGAGGATGTGTTAATTTCCTAGGGCTGCTGTAACAAATACTACAAGCTGGGTTGCTTAAAACAACAGAAATTTATTCTGTCAAAATTCTGGAAGTTAAAAATCCAAAAGCGAAATATTGGCAGAGCCAGACTTCCTCCCAAGGCTCCAGGAAGAATCCTTTCCTGCCTTTCGAACTTCTGCTGGTTGCCAGCAATCCTTGATGTTCCTTGCTTTGTGCCAGCAGAACTCCAAGTTTCTGTATCTGGCCTCACATCACCTTCTTCCTTGTGTGTCTCTATGTCTCCAAATTTTTCTCTTTTAAAAACAGCAGTCACTGGGTTTCGGGTCCATCTTAATCTAGTGTGACCTCATCTTAATTTCATTACATCTGCAAAGACTTTATTTCCAAAGAAGCTCTCATTCACAGACACTGGGGGTTAAAACTTCACCAAATCTTTTTGGGAACCCAAGTCAGTCTCCTTTGGGGGATGGGGGATGATAAACTCATTGGGGCATTTAGAAGGACTACTAGCTCCGTCTGATTAAATCAATTCATATCAAAGTCAATCTAGTTTTAGGGTTCATTTGTATTTTTAAAGGACTTTGTAACTCAAATATATAATAATGAAGAGAGTGGTTGGGATCAGAGCATTCTTGATCCCTGCTTGCTTTTCAGAGCTTCCCGCTCCTCACTTTTAGCAAACCCAAGTCTGAGGGTCCACCTCTCTACCCCTTCACCAGAGTGGATCATATCAGCTGTAAAATGAAGAGAATGTAGTTAACGCAGAAAACTTAGGTTGTATCCCTTATTTCTTTTTCCTTTAGTAGTGTTTCAATTTTATGGTAAATATTTAAATATTTTCTTTAGATCCAGTTATATGAATAATGGCTTTTTATTTCATTTTAATTTTCCCACGTTAATGTGGAGTTAGATCTGCATATCTCCCATACAGAATCCATATGTGAAAAATATGAAGGACATTCATGCAAACCTTTGACAACAGAAAACTATACAATGTAAATGGTTTTGGTAGGCATGGATTTCCTTTCTTCCAAAATACTTCCTAAGTGTGAATGAGAAGAAAGGATAGGACCGAAGTAAGAGAGTTTTGCAAAGTGTAAATCAGGTCATCTAGGTTCTTCTGTGCTTTCTTAGTAGAGTAAATATCTATTCATAATTGTGGAGCACTCACTTGTAAGTGGGGTAAGGACAGAAGAATGTGCTACCTTTATTTAGGCCCTTAAAATCCTGAAGTTCAAGTTTTAAAATGATTCAAAAGGGGATGAATGTATTTTAAAACAAAATGCTTTTCCTTGTATGCAATGAGTCAGAGTAAAGCTTTGTGTAATATCACCCTAGATTCTGAACGATATAATGCATTTCATTTTTTAAAAATAACTTTGTTTATTCATAAAACACATGCTATCAACACACAATGCAAACCATTTTATTTAATGCAACAATTTCAGCTGAACATTATTTCAGCTGAAATAATGTTCAGGAAGAAATACATGACTCAAAATTAAGTTGCCATAGTATAAAATATCCATTTACATTTTTGATTAGCATTTCTTCTTTGTTGATTATAAAAAAATTATTATGCTAAATTTCATTATTTTGATTATTGATTTCCTAAGAGACTTTAGTCTGAATTACAAAGCTACAGCTTAAGTTTTATAATTAAAATTTATAGCAAGACATTTATTTTCAATTGACAAAAAAATTAATAGTTATTTAAATAATTATATGACATTTAATAGTCCCTTTTCTTCAACTGTTTTGAACATTCTGGAACTTAACTAGCTGTGATATTTCACAGTATTGTCTCCAAGCATATGTAATAAATTCCACTGGGAGAGAAAGGGCCTTGTCGTATATGGAAATTATGGACCCTGCCCCACATCTATTCGTCTGCATCCCTTGGAAATACAGTTCATGAAACTGCTTTTAATAAGCTATCCAGACGAGTCTTATGCTTATTAATGTTTGAGAACCCAATATTAAAGAGGGTAGTTCAGTGGATCTTAACCTTTTCAAAACTAGTGATCTCTAGCCTCTACAATACACTGGGAGAAACTGTACAGTGATTGTCAAATTCTTCCCACAGGAAGTCATCCAAGGGACAGAAGAAGAGAGAAAAGCTGATACACTTCTTAATGCCCTTAGAGTTCTGAGAGTCTGGCCAAAGATAGTAGGCAGCATGAACATGCTTCCAGCCCAAGAGTAACAGTCACAGACTTCCCTTTGCTTCCTCCCTCCCTCCTCTTCCCCCTTCTTGTCTCCCTTTCTCCTTATCTCCTTCCCTCCCTTCTTTCTGTCTTCTTAGTGCTTGCTTCAATTTTGTCAGAATAATGGGATAGAAAGGGTGTTGTTTGAAGGACAGCAATATCTTATCAAAAACCCTCCCTTATTCTGTCTACCTGGTTCAGTCTCATGGAACACTCTTAAAACAGGTGCTTAACAAGGCAAGTGTCCAATTTTTTAGTCGTTATTGTCATATACAAAAAGGAAAAGAAACGATGTCACCAACCATCTATCCCTGGCCTGTCTCCCATTTTGGTCCCAGTCAGGCATCTCCCTCTGCATGAGTATGACTGAGGATGGATATAAGTACCACACAATCTTTATCTTGACTTTACTTTCTATCTTCCATTTTCAGATTCTTCTTCCAGGGAGGGTTTAACAAGTAGGATCAGAAATCAAAACATCACCTGAACAAGGAAGAAGTGCACTTGCTTCTTGGGAACAGCCACTGGAGCTCAGCCCAATGCTCATCCTATCTCTCACATGGCCCCTAGCTACTGGCTGGCTTGTCCCTCCCAGGCCTGTCACATCACAAGTCAGGGCTTATTGTTTATTGAATTAATCACCCCAAGACCACCTCAAAGCTAGAGAAATGAGGAGATGGAGTGCTTAAATTTTATTGATTCAATATAAAGATAGAAAAAAGTCAAACCATTTTTAGACCCATATTTTAGTGAAATGAAAAAAAAAGATCAATATTGTCTAAACCAGAAAGTGGCAAACTATGGTCCATGGGCTAAATCTGATCTGCTGCTAGGTTATGTAAATAAGGGTTTACTGGAACACAGCCATAGCAACTTTTTTTTTAAAAATATTTTCTTTCACACTACAAAAGCAGAATTGAGGAGTTGTACCATAAATTGTGTAACAGATGAGTATCTATAGAACAGCCTTGACTTTACCTCTCGTCTGGCAATGCCTAAAATATTTACCATCTGGCTCTTTAGTGCAGTTTGCTAATTCCATGTTGAAACCAAAATGTATTTTCTCCAGCTTCTGAAGGCAAAAATACTCAAATGGAATTCCATAAAAAGAGTCCTCATACAAATAGAAAATCTGAATAAACCACTTACTAGTAAAGAGATTTAATCAGTAATCTAAAATCTCCTAATGAAGGAAAGTCTAGGACCAGATGGCTTCCTGGTGAATTTTACTGAATATTAAAAGAAGCATTAAAACCAATCATTCTCAAACTCTTCCCCCCATCCCACACCCCCCCCAAAAAAAAATCAAAAAGAAGGGAACATTCTGAAACCCATTTTAAAAGGCTACAATTATCCTGATAGCAAAACAGGAATATTTTCTGTTGAAAAAGAAAACTACATGCCAATATCTCTGATGAATGGAGATACAATACAATACTGGCAAACTGAACTCAGCAGCACATTAAAAGAATCATTCACCATGATCAAGTAGGATTTTTCTCTGGGATGCAAGGTTGGTTCAACTATACATCAAAGCAGTCATGTGATACACCACATTAACAAAATGAAAGAAAAGAATCATATGATCATCTCAATAGATGCAGGAAAAAGCATTTGCCAATATTCAACAACCATTTAGGACAAAAGCTTTTAACAACTTAGGCATAGAAAGTAAATATCTGAACATAGTAAAGGTCACATATGACATGCCCATAGTTAACATCATATTATGTGTTCAAAGATTGAAAGCTCTAAGGTCAGGAACAAGATAAGGGTGCCCACTCTCATTATGCCCATTCAACATAGTACTTACTGGAAGTCCTACATAGAGCAGTGAGGCAAGGAAAAAAAAAAAAAAGACACCAGAATTGGAAAGAAAGAAGTAAAATGGTCTTTATTTATAGATGGCATGATTTCATATAAAGAAATTACTAAAGACACAACCAAAAAACATGCATCCCCATGTTCATAGCAGCATTATTTACAATAGCCAAGGCATAAAAACAACCTAAGTGTCCACTGGTGGATGAATGGATAAAGAAGTTGTGGTATATATACACATTGGTATATTATTCAGCCACAAAAAATGAGGAAATCTTATTACATTTCCAACAACATGGATGAAACTTGAAGGCATTATGCCTTCAATCTGAAAAAAAAGAAAACAACTCATAGGCAAAGAGATCAGATTTATGGTTTCCAGAGGTGGAGGGCGCGGGGAGAGGTAATTGGAGAAAAGTGGTCCAAAAGTACAAAGTTTCAGTTACAAGATAAATAAATACTAGGAATGTAATGTACAACATGATGACATTAGTTAACACTGCTGTATGGTATATAGAAAAGTTGTTAAGAGTGTAAATTCTAAGAGTTCTCATCACAAGGAGATTTCCTTTTTGTTTTCTTCTTTTCTTTTTATCGTATATATACGAGATGATGAATGATAGGTGAACTTATTGTGGTACTCATTTCATAATACATGTAAATCAAACCATCATGCTGTATTCCTTAAACTTAGACAATGACGTATGTCAATTATTTATCAATAAAACTGGGGAAAAAGATTCCCCACACACATGTTAAAACATATATGTTATTTTCTCACTAACCACAATATAACTTTAAATATGTGGGAATAACCATTTTAATCCCAATAACCAAAACAGCACCTCTCATAGTAGAGAGACAATACATGTTTGGTTAAATAAATAAATGTTTAAAAATATATGTATGTTCTGCATTTCATTTTTGGCATATTGCTATGTTAGAATAAATTTATTTCCCCCAAATCTTTGAGCAAACTGGATGCTCCAGGAAAAAATGTACAATGAGGTTTCCGGTACTGCTTTAAGTCCCAGGTGGGAGAAGCTCAATAGTTTGCCCTGAGGTTTTAAGAGAACCATGCAACACTTCCTCCCTCAAAAAGTGTGTGTGGAAAAATATGTCTACGGAAAGAATATTTGTATAATTGTGGACGGATCAATTTCAAGCATTTTCTATTATAACAATTAATAACCTGTATCCCAAGCATATTAAAAGTCCTCAAGATATTGATGTTTGGTAACGGTTCTAAGTGCTACTAATTATCTGTGTCCTATTGCAACTGAGGAAGTAGAAGAGTCTATTGGGTTGGTGCAGAAGTAATTTCGGTTTAAAAGGTTAAAATAATTTGCAAAAACTGCAATTGCTTTTGCACCAACCTAATACATCAGTCAGAACTAGTTCTCTTCACCAGCCCCAATCTTGTTCTTTGCAGTTCACAGGGATCTGCATCATATGCCCGTAAGAATAGGGTCAGGACAGATCAACCAAGCCAGCCACATAAGGAGAAAGAAAAGAGGAGGAAAACCCAATCCATGAAATAATCCAGATGATGAAAATAACCAAGGAGCCTTTGAAGCAAGCACAGATTGCACCCTTTTCCCATAGCCACTCTTCTAGTCCAGCTTCTGCAGAGATATGGACCAAGGAAGATGGCCATTAAACCATCCAGTCCAGAATCTGCCCCATAGTAAAACACTCATCTGCCCCATAGTAAAACACTCGAGAAACATTGCTTCCTCTTCCTGTCCCCTCTGTTCCTCACTTGGCTTTGTGTTTTCAGGTTCAGGGCACTTATTTTTATTCTTACCTGATATAAAGAGCAAATTAGCATTTTGTACTGTGAGAAAAATATTACTCCTTTTTCACTCGCATTATGCAAAAGGACTCCCTTACGGCAAAATGATCCCATGTCGATTGCACCAGGCAGAACTGTAGGGCCAAAAGCGGAGCTCTTGAATCAGTCTGTCTGGGTTCTACTTTAGCTGCACCATTTACAAGCTGCATGACCTTGGACAAATTGCTTCAGCTGTCAGTGCTTCATATTCCTTTTGTCTCCAACTGAAATAATATCTCATAGGCTTATTGATAGGATTGAATGAGAATGTGCATATACAACCTTGAAATCCTGGCTAGAATACAGTGAGCACTCCTTCATTCTTAGGTGGTTTTATTATGAGTGTTACTGACGTTGAAGCTCTCTGCATGACCAGAGGGCCCTCCACTGACCAGCCCCTGCTAACCTCTTCTGCTTCCTGCACTTGCTTCATCACACTGCACAACTCTTTGCTCCACTAAAGCCAGATTACTTTTTAGTCCCAAACTGTTTTATCTCTGTCCTCCTTATCTTTGCTCATACTGCACTGCCTGGTCATCATTCAACATTCTCCTTACACAACCTATTTTCTATTAAGTTTCAGCCCCGCAAAATTGAATGCTGCTATATTTGTGCCCCTAGCCAGACATTTTGTACAAATTTCTTCACTTCTCTTTCTTGTCTTCCTCTGCTGGACGATGAACGCTTCAAGGGCAGGAGAGTGTTTTAGTCCCCCTTTTAGCCACAGCACCTATAACCTGTTATATAGAACACATTTAGGAAAATGTATGTTGGTAAAGAAGGCTTAAGGACCCACTGTAGTAATTCTGAAGTCATAAAATTCTGTTTAAAGTACAGCTACAGGAATTAGCTCGATGACTTCTTCTGGAAGCAAATCTCATTTATTGCTATAAACTGCGTAAAGCAATTGTCTTTATTTGTTCAAAATCCAGTGTCCTTTAATCACATCTGGTAAATTGAATTAAGAAACTTGCTCTTGCTAATGGAATTCAGTTTTGAATATATCAGAGATGTTTCTACCAATATCATTCAGAGTCCTATAAAGTTTCCTTCTTTATAAGTAATGCTCCGTGTGTCTATTTCCTTTTCCTTTCATTTATAAATATCAAAGTGTTTTTTCTTAACCATTTATATTATCTTTATTCAATTATTTCAGCAATAATTGAAAACAATTAGAAAATATAAGTATGTCTCTATATTTTCCCCTTTTGTGAATTTTACCCAAATCAGCTAAAGTATTCTACATAAATATCTATGTAATTTTTATATTTCAAATTGACCCTTTACTAAAGAAAAAATAACCTACCCTGTAATGATGGCTCAAAAATTCATTTGTTGGTGAAATTAATGAATAGGATTTTATACTTTATTCAAATATATCACAAATCCAAACATTTTCTCTCCATTGTCACTGCCACCAAACTTACACCCCTGTCATAGCTCAGCTCAACTACTGCAGTAACCTTCAGATCGGCTGCTGCTTCCAGACTTTTCTCTCTTCTATGCATAGAACAATTGACGTGATCCTTTAAAATTTGAATCAGTTACCCAGATAAAACCCTCCTATTTCCGTTGTATCATGAATAAAGTCTAAATTTCTTACGATAGCCTACGAAGCCCAATATGAGCTGGCCCAGTGCCTGCCTGTCTACCTCACTCCCCACCCCACTACCACCACCATGCCCTCGGTCAAGATGCAATCTGTCGGGTTTTC
This sequence comes from Rhinolophus hipposideros, assembly GCF_964194185.1. Taxonomy (NCBI): domain Eukaryota; kingdom Metazoa; phylum Chordata; class Mammalia; order Chiroptera; family Rhinolophidae; genus Rhinolophus; species Rhinolophus hipposideros. Next base: position 57,307,957 of record NC_138049.1, on the reverse strand, counting down.
TCCTACTTGAATATGCTTGTTCCTCTAAGGCTTTTGCCCCCAGTGCCCAATCTCCTTGCGATGTATAGTCCTTATCTTCAGCTCAAACATGGCCTCCTTCTTGAAGCCTACCTTCTCCGACTGCCTCCGCTCAAGGAGACTACCCAGTTTTGTTGTTGTGGGCTGCTCTGCTGCTGAAAACTCTCAGTCAGTTCTTTTCTCAGCTCTGCCTTTGCTTAATGGCCCTGCAAATTCAGTCTGCCCTGGATCTTGGCATTCAGGCCCATCAAAGTCTCTGCTGTTACATACGTTGCTACTTCCCTCTTCAGGCACCAAGTTAAAACTGAAACCCTCACACACGTCTGTAGCTGAGCCAATTTGCTTCCAGTACGCTCAGTGTTTCTCAACTGACCATGCCATGGAAACCTAGTCATTTATACTTTCTGATAAACCTCCTGATGCAAAGTAAAAAACAGTTAGTGAATCATAATGTTTTATGCTTAAGTTACAAATACTAAAGATCTTGGCAAAACATCTAAATAATAGACAAATCCATCAAGCTTGGACTTCATACACAAGAAGGAACTAAAGGAATTTAGAAATCCCATTTTCTCAAAACTGAATGGCTTTAAACCATCTATCAAAATGGATGACAGAAACTGCATGTCTTGTGTGCATCTACCCCATGTCGGGCGGATGCCTTGACTGGTCCAGGGAAAAGATGAGTATATAGAAAATCAAAAGAGAAAAAGGTATTATCGTCATTTAACTGGATTAGACACAAATGTATGTAATGGAAGAGAATGATTCTTTCCCTACACGTAATACAAAAAAGAAAGAGGTAACTATATTCAGATAAAACTTTATCAACAAAAATAATAACAATATGACAGTAACTCTATAACTTGAGTGTTATTTATGCTTCATGCTGAGCCATTAAATCATAGGAAACACACACATGCACACACACACACACACATGCACGCACACACACACACACATGCACGCACACACACACACACATGCACGCACACACACACACACATACACACATACACAAATCTAAGTTGCCAAACAGAAAACAGAACTCAGTCACTTGTTGGCTGTCATTATTTGCTCTAGCTAGGATTCTAAATGTTTGCTTTTCTGACTTTCCAGCAAAGAATATTTCAAAAGCATCAAATCAGATTATGGTAAAACAGAGCAAGAATGATATTTGATGCTTAGAATACTATTTTTAAAAAATTAACAGATGTTCAAGTGTCGTAATAATCTGGAATCAGTTGACATAGGTGTAAATGTCCCTTTTCTATTTTCAATAATATAAAATATATTGATCTTTTCTGTTAAGATTTATAACCAATACATTGCCTATATTATAAGCAATAATTGTGTTTATAGTTTTACTCATTTAATAACTCTAAGCATAAGATATATACAGTTTCCACAGGGAAAATTATCTACCATATAAAATATTTCTTTTTTTTTTTTCAAATTGGGGACACAAATAGTATTGAGAATAGATTTCTAGGCAGAATTATCTTATAAACAGTGTCCAAGAAAGTATGTGGAAGTGCAGACTTTTCTGATATACACTTTGAAGTTAAGGCTGAATTGACCCAAGCTAAATACCTTCCAACTTCACTGGACTAGTTGTTTGATCAGAACCCTGTAAAATGGGGATAATAAAAACTCCCAGTATCGTGATGACTAAATGATAATCACACATACCTAAAAGACATTCAATGGATGATACAAAATATAGACATGTTATTCATCTACTATGGTTTACCTTTGAGAAAAGAGTAGGTAAAATCAGATTTTAAAGACAGGACAAAAATGCTACATCTATTTTCCATATATTGGTTATCATTAAATGTGTTTAAATACAATATGGAAGTGTAAATAGGGGGAGAAAGTACTAAATCAGGGGGAAAATTAAATTATCTTCCTATTAAGCATAAGCCAGGGCAATGTGTAAACCCACAAAGAAATCAGGCTGAATTTTGCTTTAAAATTTAACTTTAGGAAGAAAAAAGAAGTTAGGTATTTGGGAAACATAAAGTGGGAAAAAGAGATGTGTGTGTGTGTGTGTGTGTGTGTGTGTGTGTGTGTGTACAGGATACCTGACCACCACTTTCAGTAACCACTAAATATAAGAAACTTATTGCATATGTTCAACAGCAAAAAGACATTTTTGTTTTGATGGGGAATATATCTATAAAACAGTTTTGGGAGGCGTTATTTTAAAGAGAAAACTAAATCTGCCTTTAATTTTACTTTAAATTATTCTTTAAAGATAATTTGCTATGGATTGGGGTAACTAATTGGGCAGTGGGTCATTTTCCCACTTTATATTAAATCTAATCTTAATTCATTACAGAATGAATGATTCAATAATGTTTGAAATCATTTTGTTTATTTATACCCAATCATATATGTGGGTAACCGTCTTAGTCCACCTGGGCTGTTATAACCAAATACCACAGACTGGGTGGCTTACAAACAGCAGAAATTTATTTTTCACAGTTCTGGAGGCTGGCAAGCCCAGGATCATTGTGCTGACAGATTTGGTGTTTGATTAGGGCTTCCTGGTTAATAGAGAGTCTTTTTACTCTATCCTCACGTTGTGGAAGATGGGAGAGAATTCTCTGGATCCTCCTTTATAAAGGCACTAATTTCATTTATGAGAGCTCCACCCTCATGTTTTAATCACCTCATAAAGGCCCCACTTCCCGATACCATCATCTTATGCCTTAGGATGCAACATATGAATGGGGGCGGGGGAGAACAAATATTCAACCCACAGCAGCTGACATACATCAACATGAAAACTAAAGATATTTAGACAAATCATCTAATTATTTGGCCTTTATTTTCTTAATTCAGATCACTGTGAACATCCTGATGATTTAGTAACTTTTTGTTTTATATTTTGTTTTTGTTTTTTGTGCTATGGACTCAATTTATTCCATAAGTGGAAAACAAAAAATAGAGACCATGAAATATATTTAGTTAACAAGATAACTTATAGTCATTTCTTTACAGTTTCTTTACAGTCATTTCTTTACATTCATTTTTTAAAATAATTTGTATTTTATTGTATACTCAAATGACTTAAGTGGTTCAATAGCATTTTCCTAAAAATTTAAATTAATTATAAATTAATATGTACAAAGGACACAATAATACATTTAGAAAAATCTGTGTTTGTAAGATGTGTGATTTCTTTTAGCTTTCTTTTGGTTATTTTGCAACCTATATAATACCCCCAGCACATTTAGCTAATATAATTTTTTTCTCTCTTTCCCAACAGGTTTAGAATGCAATAATCCAAGAATTTTATAATACAGTGGAATAGCTTAACAACTGTCTACGTGCTTCCCATGATATGTTCTCTATATTGTAAGTATACATTTACTTTCCCGAGCTAACTTGCTTGTGAGAGAAATGTGTTCAATTAGAACTTACAACTTAGATTGTTTCAGACAATTATAAACTAAAAACTGATCCAAAATATAGGATAGTTTTAGAAGGTTATGTTATGTGAAGAGATGTTCTGCAAATTTATAGTTAATATTGTATCAAAGTCAAATCTCAATATAGTTGTCATCATGGTGGAATAATATACCCATGCTGTTATATTTTTTATAGATATTATATTTAATATCCTTAAGATTTTATACTACTCTTTAGTTTTCTAGAAAACAATTTAAATATTGGACATGCAAAATTTTATGCTAAAGTATTAAAAGTTCTTGAAATGCCTTTTAAATATATAAATGTGTAATATATATTTAAGGTCAGGTTGATTTTTTTCTATAGTAGTTATCTTTTTTGAAGAATTTTTTTGTTGTTTTGGCAAGATGATACTTATAGCACTAAATTATTCATACATATGTATGTGTGTGTACACGTGTGTGTGCATACATGTGTGTGTGCATATACTTGTGTGTGTGCGTGTGTGTATGTATAATTTATTTAATAAGCTAATAAAAAAGAAGAAAAGTGTTCTCTGCTCAGTAATGGAATCTTTTACTATTAATTTCACATTGTTTAAAAATAAGGAGAGAAGTGAAAGGCTGGGATAGATACTATGCTTTGTTTTGAGTTAAAAAGTACTGACCACTAAGTAGTAACTCATAGCTGTGGGAAGGAAAGGAAGCAGCCCAATCCCTTTTTTCCTCAGAAGTAAGCCATGACTGGAGCCCTTCCTTATTCAGCATCATTCCCAAAATTTATGACACATGTAGGGCATCAGAAGACGCTGTTCCTTAGCAGCACCTGATCCTGCCATACCTACAATATCCATCTCAAGCCTTACTCTACCTTTTTCAAGCCTTATTCTCTCAGCCCTCTTCTTCCTGGATTCTGTGAGTATTTAAAATCTCTCATGGGGAATTGAAACTTAGTGAACCTTGATCCTTCTCCACAAAGGCAGGAGAATTAAGTGTTCCTGATTATGCTGTGGAGGATGCAAGTGGTGGTGGATAGGTCATTAGCATGCCATTTCAGAACACTGAATGGCTTTTGACACAAAACATAATTTAATACACAACATGTGGTTGCAGAGCAGTGCATTTTAATGGGTTTTATCATTTAATGGGACTTACCATTAAATGAGTTTTAATGATAAATTTTATTTACCGTATACAAACAAAATACAGTCATTTTAACATGCGATCAATGTAAAAAAAAATTAATGAGACATTTTATATTCTTTTGTTTTCATACTAAGTAATTGAAATCCAGTGTATACTTACAGCACATCTCAATTTGGATACTGAGTTTCTATTGGATATACTTGATCTGTACTTAGATTTCATAAAACTTACAATTTAAAAGAATAGATTCATAAAGGCAAGTTTTTCTGCATATAGTTAAAAGTTTTCCAATAACTAAACTGAGTATCAGTTTTTAAATTTTAATTAATTAAATGTCATTTAATTTAAACAATCCACATTTCAAGTACTCTACAGTCCCATGTGGCTAGGAGCTTCTATATTGGACAACTCTTTTTCAGGGGACTGTTGGTCTAATGCGGTAAATATGCTACCTCATAATGACTTTTACAGGCTGATATCAGAGCATGCCAACTGAGCACATAACTTTAAAATTTCGATAAGAAAAAAATGTCAAACCCTACACCTCTGACTAAAATGCAGTTTTATAGCACTGCATGTTTATGAGAAATTATGGATAAAATATACAAGGTCTAAATCTCCAAGCTGTGACACACATTGAATTTTTTTTTTGGTATTTTTAAGTTTGGTTTAGTGTACATGCTCTGTTGTACACTAAAGGAATTAACAGATCACACGCCTTTCCATTACAATGAATATGTCAAAAGAAAAATATTAAATTTTTTTGTTTTTCATAACAGAAAAAAAATTTTTAATGGCTCTGTGAAAGACATTGTTAAAGGAATGAAAATATAAGCTTCAGAGTTGTAGGTCACATACCTGATAAAGGATTTGTATCCAGAATATATTAAGAACTGTTAAAATGTAATAATAAGTAAATAAATATCCCAGTTTAAAAATGGGTTAGAGATGTGAACTTCACAAAAGAAAAAAAGGAAAAACGATGTGTGGATGGCCAATAAGTGTATGGGAAGATTTTTAACACTATTAGTTATTAAGAGTTATTAGTTATTAAGAAAAATTAAAACTCAAGAAGGTACCATTAGACACCTGTTAAAATGAATAATTTTTTAAAAAATAAATCTGACAATACCAAGTGCTGGTGAGCATGCAAAGTGACAGGGATTCTCATTCACTGATGATGGAAACGAAAAATGATACTGCCATTTTGGAAAATTGTGTGTCAGTTTCTTATACAATTAACATATACTTAACCTTCTGATCCCACAATCCCACTCTTAGGTATTTACACAAGTGAATCTAATATTTATGTTTACACAAAACTTATATGTGAATATTTATAGCATTTTACTTATAATTGCCTAAATGGTTTTCAACTGGTGAGCAAACTGTAGCATATCTATACAATGGAATACTACTCAACTATAAAAAGGAAACAATTATTGATTCATGCAATATCATGGATGAATCTTTAATGCATTTTGCTAAGTGAAAGAAGCAGACCCAAATGACTAAATATTGTGCGATTCCATATGTAAAAAATTTTAGAAAAAGCAAAACATAGAGACAGGAAACAGACCAGGGGTTGCCAGAAGTTAGAGATATAGGAGAGTTGACTACAAAGTGATAGCATGAGGAATTTGGAGGGTGATGGAACAACTCTTTATAAGACTGTGGTGCCGAACAAATGACTGTGCGCTCATCAAAACACATAAAACTGTACAACACAAAGAGTGAACTACATAGTATGCAAATTAGAATAAGAAAATAAATAAGGTGTTGGAATATCCCCAGATGAGCTAGAGATTATGACAAATGAATCTAACCAAATTGCAAATGGAAGACTTAAACTCATGAAAGCCATGGAGGGAAAGGATCTAGCTTAAGTGACATTGAGAAACAGTGTTTTGACAGGAAAAAGAGTAAAAAGAATAATGTTATTGAAAAAAAAAGCAACTGTACGTAGACTTTGTACTTTATTTGATAATTTTTCTCACAGGAGTACAGGTTAATGACAATGAATTATTTTACATATATACTAGGGTGAAAGACATAAGTAAATAAATGGTTGATAATAGAAGTTAGGTCTCTCATTGTCAGAAAAAGAAGTTACAAATAAGCAAAAGGAAATAACTAAAATTAACCTTGTAGTGCTAGATTAGAAATGAAGACATCAACATGAACTCATTTTTATTTTAGTATACAAACATATAGATACAAAAATGAAGATAGATATGTGTGCACACATGTGTATACATACATAACATTTACTAGCTCTACCTTCTGAAAGGTCGTAGAAGTAGTAACACTACAGCAGCAAGGAGCAAACCTCATGCCTAGATTTATTTTCTAAATATTCTCCAATTTAAAAGGAACTAGATCCCTCAGGAAAAATAGCTAATTCTAGATTTAGGGCAGGAAAAATACAAGATTAGCCTGAAGCGTCTTGTACCAGAAAATGAAATAGTGACAAAAAAATTATTGGGTCATGCCAAAAGAACCCAGGAGCCAACTCTGAAGAGCTCCAAATGGCCAAAGTGGAAATGCTTTGAGCAACAAAATACTGATCATATTATATTATTACCAAATGCCTAAAATAAATATCAATGAATACACTGATAGAAATAAATGAATGAATACATAGATAAATGACAGACAAGGGGAAAATCTCCCTTACAGAAAATTTTCAAATAATATATGTGGATATCTTACCCACCTCCCAAGGGGTGAAACTTAATTCCTGTCCCCTAGACTTTGTGACTCAGAGAGTATAGAAGTGAGGGGAACCCTGGCAGACCCTACCTTCATAGAGTGACAAGCGTTCACATCTCCAAGACAAGTCGTGCTAACCCCATGTACCCTGGTATAATGTGGAGAGGACACCTCACTTCTGTGATACTGTTCCTCAAAACCCATAACCTCACTCTAGTCTTCCGAAAAACATGAATGACTGTATACACATTTTGAAGCTTTACAGTGAGATGTAAAGTAGAAAATTCAAACAGTGTTCCTTATTTATAAATAGAAAAATAAGTCTCTGAGCGGTTAAGTGACTTGCCTACAGGCAGGCAGCTTGTAAGGGTGGAGCCATCTACATAGAACACACCTTGCTTAATTCCTTGACTTGTGTACCACAGCATAAAGTTCACACTATGTGGAAATACTCTTATTTGTTAGCGTATATTCTTGGTTTTTTTAACTTCCAGAGATGGCCAAACTCTCTTCCTTAATTTAAATGTAGTTGTAACAAATTGTATATCTTTTTGTAAAAGTATTATTTACATTTACAGCCAAAAATCTCTATTTTCTGGAATTTCTGAAATACCTGTTTTCTGTTGATCTTCAAACTCCAACCAAGGCAACTAGATTAGGAATCACTGTTGCTAATTTATTTATGTCATATGAGAGACAAGTATGCTTTCACCTTAAGGAAACCTAATGTATGAGAGAGAACTCTCCAAATTACAAAATACATAAACTGAGAAGGGATTTTTTTTTTTTTTTGCAGAATGATTATTTGTCTCATAAAAGTATTTATCATGTCTTTTCTAAACAATCTTCCTCGGTGCAATTGCATTAGGCTAATACGTAGTATTTCAGAAGAAATAGATTCATTTTATACAGTAAAGCATACCTATCATTGGACAGTGTGAGTCTCCCTATCTGCTGCAATTTCTCTAAATTAGAGTGATCTCATAATCCATAGGCAGTTTTATTATGGAGAAAAGTTATAGCATACTATCACTTATCAATAAATCAAGCTTTTTCCCTATTGCTTTCCAATCACAATGTCAACTTCTAGAGGAACTTATTTTATTAGGTAATTTGCAAATACTTTAATAAGCTATTTGAAAAGCTTCTTGAATATGAGAGCATGACAAAACACTCTCATAGAAGATACACCAATAGAAAGACGTGGTATACCTTCAAATAATAGTATAGTAAGAGACAAATGCAAAATCAATCTGGTCCATCCTATGTTTAAATCTTATTTGATATCTGTTGTAATGAATAAACATGCATTTAAAAGATGACCCCCAAATCTATCTCTCTGCTGTATTTGAATGCTTAGAGCTCTCACTATTTTGTTTCTAATCAAAACGCTTTCTACCATACTTAAAGCCTATTTCACTTTGGTTTTTGGAGTGTGGGTTTTTTGTTGCTGTTGTTCAAGAGTGTATTCCGAAGAATTCTGTTTCATAAGACCTGTCTCTTCTGTACTAAGACTCCTTATTGTACTGCTGGTATATAATAGGCACAAAAATATTTGCAGTACTGAATTTCTAAGTGAACTGCCATCGAGCACGTTTTTCAGTTAAGGAAATTGGGCTTAAGAGTTAAGAGGTTAGGGAATTTCAGGAGTGATTGGGATAGCATGGGTAGGACTTTAAGTGTGAGGGTCTCCAGACTCCTGGTGTTTATGATGACCATTCTATATATGTAGTAGAAAGTGATACTACATGTCTCAAATCCTGTCCCCCCACCAGGGGATGTAAGTGGACTATAAATGGGTAGATGGATGTATGCGTGTATGGGGGAAGATGGAATGATAAAAAGGCAGAAAACTTATTCTTCTGTTATAGCTCCCTGATATCTTCCATACCATCAATAATATTTTACTGAAACATAGAACACTAGTTTTAAAGAAATTGAGTTGGTGATAGAGAATCCCATGGAACTTGGATTATTTGGGAGAAAATTGTGTATACAGCATTTACCCTCTGTGACCAGAAGTTACTGCTTTATTTTGGTTACCCAATAAATGTCGGTTTATCTTTACCTTGATAGTAGAGTCAAAATCAATGCCAAAAGAAGACTATCTATAATAATACCTACTTTATATTCTTTTCTCTTTTCATTCCTTTAATGATATACTTATTTTGAATATGCAGATATAAGCAGCTCTAAGTCTATGCTCCAAATTATATGCTCTGGGGAGAGAATTAGTAGACAAAAATGTGTAGAAAATCTGAATTTATTATGTCAAGTTGGTCTTAAACTTTTATTTTTAGAGACTATGATTTCCCTGCAGCTACACTATAACGAGAAAAGAAAACACTTCCCAGTGAACCAGTTCCTTTAGGGAAAACACTGTGCTGTGAATATTTATGTTAGTAAGTACTTAGAATAAGTAGTAGCAGATAAACATACCCTAAACTTTTATTTAAAACCATGAATGTTAGTCCTGTAGGATTTCTAGCGATTCTCATTAAGTAAATGATCATTCTATAGATTTTTGAAGTTTAATTTTAATTATTTTCAACTATCTCTGTTTTGGTTTTCTTTGCTTTTAAATTTATCTTCCTTTTAAAAATTAATTGATGTTTTCATTTCTTATGTCCTACCACTCCTTTTAATGTTGTATTATTTCTGTACTTGAAATACATTAGGATATTAATTTAAAATTTGCGACTTTAAAATAACATCATTCTTACTAAAAAAGTAAGTGTAGCAATTTCTCCATTCTTATGTTTGGGATATCATAATCTATCTCAAAATAAATTTCTATGTTGCTAAAGGCTGAAATCTGGCATATGCCCTTCTGGTTTTATAGACATACAATTTCAAATCGTCATTATGCTTAGAGCAGAGGTCTAAGACAGAGAGCTGCCATACATGACAATGTGTGGAGAATTTATGATTAAATCTTCCAGGAGAAGATGTGAGATGTGCAGGCTAACCAAGAGAAAGGGGTGGTCTGCGTTCAGTGTTAACTTGTGTAGATGGATATAACACCTGTCATCTACAACTTCAGAAATACCCGCTAACTATTCTTTTTGCGACTGTTTAAGGAAGAATTAAGAGATTTAGTTCGACATTCAGGTCAAGCAATTAGAGAAAAGGGGACATTTATGGTATAAGACATGAAAGAAATTTGGAAATCGCCAGGGTAGGGATTCAGAACATTAAATAATCAGGAGTTCATAAGACCCTTGGAAATCTGAGAAATCTTTTGGGACATTGGAATTTCCGTAGAATGTGGGATGCTTGGCTAGGAACCTCAAATACAGAGACCACAATTTATGTCTAGACTATTTTTGTTATTACACACACATTGAAGCAATATTAAAAAAAAAACTCAATAAAATAATTTTCACTTAGAATCCAACCAATCCAGTAATTCAATTATTTGTACATATTTCCATTAATTTCCAATTTGTATGTACACATAATTTTCCATGGCATAAGTACAATTTTATGTTTTTTACTTTTTGCTTAATCCCACATCATAAGCACTTAAACATATTCATTATTTTATAGGTGTCCTTATAATGACTATTTACTTAACTCTTTTCTCATCTTGGTATTTGGGTGTTGGTGGGTATTCATATATGTAGAACACTTTGATTTAAATATATATCATATGTTTTTGTCCTTATTTTGGATTGTTTTCTCTTGCAGAGGAAGTAGAATTCTGGCTTAAAGAGTTAGTATCTAGATATTCAGAATTTACTAGGTATATGGCTAGAGATACAATTTTAAACTTTCAAATCCTGTTTTCATCAGATGCAAAATGGAAATAAAAATAAGTTTTTATTGTTGTAGAATTGTTGAAAGGATTAAATGCATAACAAAGATTTGCAAAATATGTATTTGGAAAAATTTCTAGAATTTAAACTATTGAAGCAAAGGATATGTCTATATATATTCTTTCCAAAACTGCTGCATAAATTGTTAACTTCCAGATTACTCACTTGCCAAAAAGATGAAAACCAGCCCTCAATATTTTAAATAAAAAGCCACAAAGCTGAAATTACTACTAACTTAAGGAAGAGAGAATTTACTGGTCAGGCAGATGCTCTCACCTCAAAGAAGACTGTTAATACTATGCAGGGTTTTGGAGCAGAGTGGAATTCAGTGATTGGCTAATTTCAGAGGAATTAATGTATTGATGTCACTTGTAGAAACACAGTTTCTCAGGTGAAAATGGCATTGATAAACTGACTTTCAGAAGTGTATTCTTTGGAGTCCTTTTCTGATCAACTGATATTCAGAAGTTAGGATGGTTACTAATTGGTTAATTTGCAAATGCATAGTCACTGAGTTGTGTTGTCATCAGTTGATCAAATTTGTATAAAATCAGTTCTCATAATTTTTAGAACTATCAGTGATTAAATAAGCAGGTTTGAAACTATTTCTGGACATTACTTGCTACCACAGATACATTAAAAAAAATGAGTTACTTCCTACAAGTGTAAGGACATTTTATTCTCAAGCTATATTTGAAACAACCATATGAAAAAAAATTTTTTTCATGGGGAAAATGATGGAGGATGCCAAGAAAGCCTCTCTGTAAGAAAGAATAGGAAATAACTAGAAGTTTGCTGTTAACACAATCTTCTAATTGACAAATACTATATCAGAATCAAACAATAAAATAAATGTGGAAAGCAAACCGATCACATTTAATGTGATCATAAATGTTATCTTTTCATTAAACCTTTAGTTCATAAACGTATTCTCTAAATTTATACTTATCTAGATTATCTGATGATTTTGTTTTTTATTTTTAGATAATTTCTTTTCCCTTTCTTTAATATAAATCCTGCTTTTACTTGTTTGTATTTCATTCCTGAATGGCTTACAATCTCCTCCCAGAGGGTTTTTCATGCCAGTTCCAAAATCTTTTTTTGGTTCTCATCCTCCTGAATTTGTTTTCCTCTATAGTCAACAATTGTGAACATTTCCTCTTTTTTTAGTGACATTCAATTTATGAAATATTGGCTCCCCTTGTTTTTGCTGCCAACCCTTCTGTTATTCTACCATGCAAATCTAACTCTCCTGCTCAAACCTTTCGAAAAGATCGATTACTTTTTGTTTTATTATTTTAATTAATTAATTTATTTATTTATTGAGAAACATGTAGGTAAGATAGGTCTAGGTTAACTCATTGTACATGATGCCTGGGTCTCCTATTCTGTCACTCTTCTACAACCCATCCCTCACCATCAGTAGATGACTCACTATCCTGACCTCAGGAAAAGAGCTCGTATTGTAGGATCAGACAGAATAATAAATGATTTCTATTTCTTTTGTTTACTGGCTGATATGACCTTATGTGAGTAATTTTAGCTTTAATGCATCTCACTTTCTTTATCTGTAATATGTGACTTCTAGTACATTGGATGGTTATGATGATGTAATGAAATTTTGTGTAGGAAACAGCACACTGTCTCTATGCAGGAGGAAATACATAAATAATATATCTTACTTGTATTTATTTCTTATTATCACTTACCACATTGACTTGTCTCCAGAACTGCTTAACTAGAAGACCTATGAGACCTAATGGCAAAAGCCCAATGTCTTTCTCTGCCAGGATATTAGGCAAGTCAAATTATCTAACTGTACTTGTTTGGTAATAGTAATTCCTTCTCTATCTGAATCTCATTGTGAAGATGACAAATTGAAATGTAACAATAATTAGAAAAATACTTATAATTATGATAACAATGACTGTTAGCATTTTTTCTGGGCATTGCCTGTGTGCAAGACTCTGTGTTGGCACTTAATATATGTGAGCTCGGTATTTACAATTACCTATCAGAGAGTTAATATTCCTAATAGTTATGTGAGAGAATTACAGCTCAGAAAGATGAAACAGTTGGGCCAAAGGTACATAGCTAAGAGGTGCAGGGGGTCAGACTTAGAACTGAGGTCCTCTGAACGTCCACCCCTATTCGAGAGCCCTGTACGAGTGCTAATGGTCACAGGAGCATTCGGTCAGTTTTCTTTCATTAAATATGATCCTTGGCCATTACTTGAACTCTGTTCTATCATGACCCAGCTCCTTTTAAAGGCTGCTCTTAACTAACTGAAGGCATTTTAGAGCTGCATTTTGCTTTTACTTACTTGAGTTTCAGATGGTTTTGTGTCTGCGAGCACTAACCAGTAAAGTTATGCAGACTACACGTGCAATAGTGTCAAACTCCCTCACACACACCTTTGTTTCAGATCATTATTGAGCATAATCATAATTTTTTTAAATAAAAGGAGACACCACATATTTGCTTCAAATTTCCATTTCTAAGGAGAATGGATAATCAAACAACTTATTTCTCATTCTACTGCTTCAGGACTTTCCAGGTGGCATTGGGTTGTATAGTAACCTCAGGATGCTTTGGGGAAACCCGGCTTCCACACTTTCATTCACTGAGTCCTCTGGGAAATCACTCCCACAAATCACCCAAAGAAATCAAGATTGAGCCATGGTTTTCTATTATTTTGCAGATATTACAGAAACCAAAAGAGGACCTCTTTATCCTGCACCCTATCGCACAGAAATTTTCTCCAGTTCCCAAACAAGTAAACCATTTCTCTAATACTATGAGTAGGAAATAGGGAAGGGGATGTGAACTAACATTTACTAATTGCCTAGAACATGTCAGTAAATCACAAGAATAATTTTTGATTATCACCACAGTCCAATGAAGAGGGTATTATAGTCTCTATTTCTCATCTGAATGAGCCTTAGAGAGGTTAGAGATTTTCCTAAGTCCCAACATGAAATGGAACAGAAGTGAATGGTGCCATTTATCAATGAATTGTATTCCCCTTCTGCCTCCCTACAAAATCCTCCAATTCCCCATGATATATTGGGTTATTCCACTCTAACATTTGCATTACTTGATGTTGGAACAAATATGAAAGTATTTTGTTTTTTATGTAATTTGTTGTATTTTTCTTATGTGGAGAAGATATAACTTATTTTATATAGGAATTTTGTCCCTCTTCATTAAATTTGTTATTATTTTTTTTAATATTCAACATCATTCAGGGCAACTGAGCAAAAAACAAGAACTGAGCAAAGGTGAGAACTCACACATCTACGATTCTTTTCCAAATAAGCATTTATAAGCTGTTTCTGAAAATGAGCAAATGCTAGTCTGCCCAAATAGAGAGTGTCCTTCTCTAGCTTTAGCTGCATGTTGCAGTCTAGTTCTTGTGTGGAGGTGTACATTCCTCAGCAGAACTATGGTTTAGATAATATAGGAAGACAAATTAGACTGTAGAAAATACATAATGTTAGAGCATATCTTAATATATTCACTAAAAAAGCTGACAATTATCCTTGGACTGGTAGTGAAGGGGGAGGGGTGACAGTTTGGGGACTTATCAATACCCTGCTTGACACATTTTGTTAGCCATTTACACTTATTCAACTATTTTGTTTATATTCTACTTTTGGTGATTTAGACACATTCACTTTTGATTTGAGGAATATTTTATAATGTGTTTTGAGATACTTTAATAGAGTTTGTGCTAAGCTGTAAAAAGCACTCATCATTTTCAATGAGCTCTCTTAAAAACTTTATGAAATATAATCACTATGAACAAAGACTTATTTGCAGACTCTTAGTCTGAAAATACCAGGGAAAAATGCGAAAAGCGTATTATTCTATTTGTTTCAAAGCACTTGTGTACTAATATTCTTGCATATGTATGGACCATTTGTGTTGTGTGTGTATGTGTGTTTGTGTGTGTGTGTATATGCTGGGCCATGATATAAAATGTATTTCTTATTATGGATCATAGTTCAAAACTTGAAATGATGCCATTATCCAAAAAAATGCATTAGAGAGGTAGAACTCTTAAAACACTTTTGCCAGATCCAGAAGTCAATTCTTTGCTTTAAATACTATCTTTGCATCTGGTGCTTTAGTTACATAACTATGAAAGCAACTAGAAAGATGTATAGGATGAATTAAAACTCAGAAAAGGAAGATAGTAATGAAATCATTGAAAATACTTGAGTTAATCATTTTTTAAAAAATAAATATACCTCAGAGTTTAGTTAATAAATGGTGAAAGCAGATTAGTGGGATTCAGCCGTCAACTGTACAACCTGCTGGTTGAGGAACCCAGGACAAAGTCATTTAATCACTCCAGGCTGTACATCCTCATCTATGAGTAAAGATAAAATCACCTCGTCTCCTCAGGCAGTTAACGGAATTCAGTTATATAGTTCATATATTAGACTTAGTACCTCATGTGTAATACATTTTCGACAACAGTTAACTATTAGTTCTACAGCTCTACAGGAAAGATTATAAAATACTGATTTAGAGACTGACCTTCGATTGTTTTGTTGTGTTTTACCGGGTTGGTTATGCTTGTATAGCTTATTACTTGTTAAAAATTATTTGCAAAATTAGTAGTCATTCAAGTAAAAAAATAAGTCTTGCTTTTTGATCCCTGAAGCAATATTACTTATTTGTAAGTTTCTATGGTCCAGTGTTAGTGATAATTTCACTTTGCTTAAATTTTTACTCTGGAATCTTAATACTTGAACTAAATAGGAATGATTTTCAAAATCATTTCAGACAGGTATGTTTAAGTATATTCTTTTTCATGACTTCTAAATAGAGAAGCCCACAAACTATGAGATTGAAAATTTTAAGAAAAATCAGGCACATGAGTTTTGTAGAGTTGAATGTGAAAAATAGAGATGTGAACAGATAAAAAGAAAAATGTAGTTTTAATATAAAATACTTTTGTCTGATTATAAAATTAACATATGCACATTATAAAAATGCAGTGAACACCAACAAATAAAAATAACAATGTTAGGGGTCGGCCTGGTGTCTCAGGCAGTTAGAGCTCCATGCTCCTAACTCTGAAGGCTGCCGGTTCGATTCCCACATGGGCCAGTGGGCTCTCAAACACAAGGTTGCCCGTTGGACTCCTACAAGGGATGGTGGGCTCTGCCGCCTGCAACTAGCAACAACAACTGGACCTAGAGCTGAGCTGCTCCCTCCACAACTAAGACTGAAAGGACAACAACTTGACTTGGAAAAAAGTCCTGGAACTACACACTGTTCCCCAATAAAGTCCTGTTCCCCTTCCCCAATAAAATCTTTACAAAAAATAATAATAAAATAAAAAATAACAATGTTTTGGTGTATAGGTTTTAAAGGTATTTTCTATACATATATAAAGCTAATAGATATTATTTTCAATGGGATCATACCATACATAATTTTATAAATTTATTTTGTCTTTTTATTACATCTTGGATGTTTCCTATATCAACACATATAACAGTATTGGTTTAAGAACTATACAGTATTCTATTTTTTGTTTGGACCATAATTTTTAACCAATTATTTATTTAAGAACATTTACCTCATCTGTAATATTTAGAGATTGCAAACACTGCTTCTCTCCTTCTATCAAACTATTAGTGTCCTTCTCCAGATATTTCTCCTCTAGTTCCCAAATGTAACCTCAGTTATTGAATGCCAACTGTGTGATAATCACAGGGTTAGCAGCATTTTATACATACTGTACAACACATGCAATATGTTATTTCATATAATAATTGCCATAAACCTGTGATACCGGTACCAGCATTAACTTCATTTAACTGAATTGTCAATATAGTTAGATGATTTGACAAAATTCCACAGAAAGCTAGAATTATAACCAGTACAAATTGATTCCAAAACCCATGTGTATAATCATTATACATACTACCTCTATCCTGAAGTATGTGTATTTTAATTTTTATTAGTATTTATTAATTTGTTTCCATAATATTTAAATTATTTTTGATGAATTATCTACATTCCATTTTGTAGAATAACCACAGTTCAATTGTCCCTACTCCCCAATGCATTGTCTCTTATGGAACTTTGTCAAATAGCTGCATGACACATTCACATTTCACTGTATTTTTGAAAAGAGACAAATCACACAATTGCTGAGGAGTTTATAAACCAGTTGCAAAGTTAAGAACGAATATGTTGCTTGGAAAGAAAACAGAACAAGTTATTAGCAAAGTTACTTTATCAAATGATTTTATTTACTGTCACATATGAATGGCAGATGATGTCAAAGAGAAATTATTATTGTCTTAGTATTCTGGCTGATAGTTTTCTCTAAAACAACATGAAAGCTCAGTTGTATATAACATAATTAAGTGTTAGCATGTGTATGGTTTATATACATGAGGGATATTTTGTTCACTAAAAATTTGTGTTAGTAGATAGAGAAGAGATATTTCTTTAGTTACTGCTTATTATTCTTTTGAAACAATTGCAGCCTGAGACAATATTCGACTGAGATTAGAAATGAATAAGCACCAGTTACTATACCCCAGGAAAGGGTATTAATAAGCAAATGTCAGTGGTTGCACCTTAGTGCCAATATTTAAACTAGCTTTAGGCCAGAGACCAGTTGGTAGCCAACCTAATTAGTCCTGACCATGGTTCAACATAAAAAAAATAATGAGCATTGGGCATATAATAAGGTTATGGACAGTAAATATACTCTATCAAGATATGTATGGCAAGTATAAAACTTTTTTTTTTCTTCTAGAATATCTTGGTTGTTGAAAGGAAAGGTACTTTTGAAATGAGGGAGAGAAAACAAACATTTCTCCCCAAGACCAATATTGCCATGTCTGTGATTTCAAGTCACTACCTTAAGCAGCGTATCTCTGTGATAGATTCAATATTTAGCATAGCCAAAACCAATTACTCATTGCCAGAAAACCAATTTCTCTGAAATAAATATAATAGGATCCTTAAATAAAACCAAAAGAAAATCATGAAAAAGATCCATTCATTTATAGATTGACTTTTTCCAATATTTGATGGTTTTCTATTTCTCCTAGTTGCCTTAGAAATATATTGATGGGATATCATCGGGCATATTTAAAAATCACATCCATGAATTATAAAGAAATAATTTTAGACAAACTATAACCAAAGAGTAAATTAGAAAGTCATTTACCCTTTACTTCCTAATAGTTGAGTGAGTTGAATCATTTCATCTGTTAGCTTTGAGCATGATCTGTTGCCTTAATATCTGATGAAGCATCAGAAGTTGGATCTCAGCATTCAAAACTATGTAACAGAGCCTCAGTATGCTTGCTATAAATCTTAATAGACATAATAAACAGTTGAGATTTAATTTTACTAAGAAACTAATACATTAGAACTTATTTATCCTAGACTTAGATATAAATCTCATAAGCCTTCTTATGAAATAATTGTTATATTTTATTATATTTCATCTTTATATTTCAATTGTGATAAACATTTAATTACATCTAAAATTGGCAAAACTTTTGCATAGTTATTATCCACTAAGAGGTCTGAAGATGCTGTAACACTGATGTCATGCTCAAGAATGTGTTTTTCATAGCCCTTGTAGGTTATTCCAGCGCTTTTTACATTGAGAAGAGAGCAATTTTATTCCAAAGAAAATAAAGAATCACTTAAGTGTGACAAAACATGTGTGTGTAGGAGCTTGGGGACATTTTGGTGTTTTAAAGCAATAAAATAAGAGAAATAATTTTGATGGTACTCTCAAACCAAAAGCTATTCTCCCATTTCACAAATAGCTAACTTAATATGATTTTTACTATGACTTATGAATATAAACTTTTAATGTGACTTATGAATGTGACTTGACTTTTACAGCATACAGACTACATACTGAAAAAATAGAATAGGATGTGGGCACAGTGAAAATTAAGAGAGTTTATAAATATTTAACAATTACCTTTTCTTGTTTTCAACATGCATTGAGCCAAAATTTAGATTCATGGTAATCCTAGATTGATTAACACATATTTATGAAGAACTTATTAATTCAAGGCATATTGTGAGGTATTGTAGGGATGGAAACCATGAGACATGATTTCTGTCCTCAAAGACTTGGTAGTTTTATTTTCTTCATTTTCATCTCCTTCTTCCTTTCACATAAATTTTCATTTGGGAGAGTTCATCAATCGTAAAGTATTTCTAGGTAGTTGTCAGACAGATCATTTGTCAAGGGACATGTTTTTTGGCAATTGTATTTCTTAACCAAAATTAATCCTATATTCTTTTTAATTCTCCAACATCCAATCAATACTGGTTCCATTTAAAATAGAAAGAGATTCTAATACCATTTTCCAATAAAAGGAACCAGGGATCTTTGGAGGAATGGCTGATTCCAGTGCTGGGGCAAGGAGTCCACATGATGAGCCTGAAGGGTTTGCCAGAAAACAATGAAGTGTTCGAAAGGAAAGAAGGAAGACAAGGAAGGGAGGGAGGGAAGAAACGAAGGAAGGAAGGAAGGAAGGAAGGAAGGAAGGAAGGAAGGAAGGAAGGAAGGAAGGAAGGAAGGAAGGAAGAAAGGAAGGAAGGAAGGAAGGAAGCAAATAAGTTTCAGAAATGTTGCTTACTAGTCTCCTCAAAGTTTCTTTCTATTAACATATGAAAAGTTCTGGACTTATAGAAAGGATGTCTGCCAGAAATATTTTTAGAGCAGTAGGAGTAAGACTGCAGAATCAAGCAGTATCCAAATTATGAAGGATCCTTTATACCTTGCTAAAAAGTTTGGAAGTTTTCCAAATTTTATTTTTAGAGGGACCACTTTAGTGGCAATGTAAAGGAAAGAATAGAAACTTCTTTAGAAAACTTTTTCAGTAATCAAAAAATGAAAACTAAACAAAAATTATTACAGTCATACTGGAAAGAAGTAGAAAGATTAAAAATATATTAGAAAGGAATGACAGGATTTGCAGTTTGGCTGAATACTAGGGATTAGAGTTCAAGAGTGAATCAAGTTTATGGGTTTGGCACTTAGTGGATGTTGGGGCCACTTACTAAAGATCAAGTGCATAAAAGGGAGATCAGAAATAGATGGAATAAAATGGAGAATCTATTTTAATACATGTCAAATTTCAGGTAACTGTAGAAAATTAAGGGAGAGATTCCCAGTGCATAGGTGGATAAAGAACCAAGGAATTCTAGATAAAGACCAAGGTTACCTAAAGACATATACTAGCAAATAGGTGATAAAGTCATCGAAATAGATGAAAAGAATCAGAGACAACTGGCAAAATATGAAATATAAAGAGCACAACAGGAGATCCAAGATGGCAGAGTAGATAAATACTATGCCTGATCCCTTCCATGAACACATTAAAATTACAACTAAATTATAGAAAAATCGACCTGGAAAACCATTTGAAATCTGGCTGAACAGAAGTTTTGTAACTAAGGATATAAAGAAGAAGCCACATCAAGACCGGTAGGATGGGTGGAGGTGTAAAACAGGCTGTCCCCAAACCTCCATGTGGTGGTTGACAACCAGGAGTGATATCTCAGTCATGGAGGTTCCGCCTGGAGGAGCAAGAGACAGTAGCCCCCATCAGCCTCTCCAGCCCCTCCAGCCCAGAATACTGGTACCAGGAAGACGAGCCCTCACAGCATTTAGCTGTGAAAAAGTGGTGACTCCGACCACCCTGTTGTGACGGAAGGCTATGGGAAACCCAGACATCCTCGTAAATGGCCAGTATACACTCTCACTCACAGGTGCTCACCTTGGGCTCTGGCAGAAGAACAGTAACTCAGGGTTGGGGATGAGGGCATCGGAGGCATACAGAGGAGCAGACTGAGGTGTGTAGCCTCGGACAGGGGCTGGAGGACAGTAGCCATTTCACCTGTGTGGCTTCCTTCTCACGTACAGCTGGCAGGTGATTGCCATCTTTCCTGTATTGAGCCCTCCCCCCACAGGCCAAATCTGAATCTGATTGGCTTGGGGAGCTCCTCTGCTCTTTGAGATCCTGTCCCACCCAACTCTCCTAACACTAGAGGCACTTTCTCTGAGAGCAGCCAGCCACACGTGCATTGCACTGTTTCTTAAAAAACTATCAGAGTTCACAGGACCCAGGCGGGCTACAGCTGGCCTCAGTGTGCTCTGAAATTTTTGCAGAGTAGCTCCAGGATCAGCACTGCATAAAACCAGAGTCTACATTAACCTGTGGACCACAACTCTTCCCACTCTAGTGACTCCCTGACATCCTGCCTCACCCAACTTGCATACCACATGAGGCTTTATTAGGTATTGAACCTTAAGGGAACCAGCAGATAGTATGAAGCCTTGGGGTGTTCTGGCTTTTTGCAGAGCTACCCAAGGCTCGGTACTGGTGGCAGGCATCCTCAGTTTGCAACGTGGCCATCTCCCGCATGCCTGCAGTGAACAACTCTGGATCACTTTGTAGCTTCTACCAGGTAGTCCTCAGGCAGTCACCAGCAGTGGGTGGCCTGGGCTTGCAGTGGAACCCCTTCCAAGAGGCTCCAGAACAAACATACTTGGAGGTTGGCATCAGATCACAGCAAAGCATCACCCAATTAGCCCTCAAGTGGCACACCCAAGGATGGTCTCAAAAGGCCACTTGAGTGAATCTTACTCAGTGGGGTAAGCTCCCTGCATAGCAGCCTATAAGCTGTGGACTTGGCCAAATCCACAGCCAACCTGCATGAGGGTAAATCTCACTCATTGATATGCAAATAGCAGTTGGCTCAACTATAACAGGAGGGTACACACAACTCACACAAGGGACACTCATAGAGCACCCAAAGCAGGTGGAACTATAACAGGAGGGCACACACAACTCACACAAGGGACACTCATAGAGCACCCAAAGCAGGTGACCAGGGAGACTGTGCCAGGGCCCCACAGTATACCTACTAAGTACATTAGGCCACCTGGCCAAGACTGGTAGACATAGCAGATCTACCTAGTACATAGAAACAAACAGAGAGGCAGCCAAAATGAGGAAACAAAGAAATATATTCCAAATGAAAGAACAATAAGAAACTCCAGAAACAGACTAAACAAAATGGAAGCAAACAACCTATGAGATACAGAGTTCAAAACAATGGTTATAAGGATGCTTAAGGAAGTTACTCAGAATTTCAACAAAGAGATAGTAGGCATATAAAAGGACATTGAAACCATAAAAAACAACTAATCAGAAGTAAAAAATACAATAACTGAAATGAAGACTGCACTACAAGATATCACCAGCAGACTAGATGAAGCAGAGGGTTGAATCAGCGATTTGGAAGAGAAGGTAGCAGAAAACACCCAATCAAAACAGCAAAAAGAAAAAGAATCTAAAAATCATGAGGATAGTTTAAGAGACCTCTGGGACAACAACAAGCGTAACAACATTTGCATAATAGGGATAACAGATGGAAAAGAGAGAAAGCAAGGGATTGAGAACCTATTTGAAGAAATAATGACTGTAAACTTTCCTAATCTGGGGAAGGAATAGACATACAAGTCCAGAAAGTGCAGAGAGTCTCAAACTAGATGAACCCGGACAAGTCCATACCAAGACACATTATAATTAGAATGGCAAAGGTTAAAGACAAAGAGAATCCTAAAAGCAGCAAGAGAAAGGCAGCTAGTAACTTATAAGGGAGCTGCCATAAGATTGTCAGCTGATTTTTCCATAGTAACTTTTTACAGGTCAGAGGGATTGGCACAAAATATTCAACATGATGAAAAGTAAGGACCTACAACCAAGATTGTTTTACACAGCAAAGTTGTCATTTAGAATTGAAGGACAGATAAAGAGCTTTCCAGACAAAAAAAAAGCTAGAGGAGTTCATCACCACCAAACCAGTATTACAAAGAAATGTAGAGGGATTTCTTTAAAATGTGTGTGGGGGGAGAACAGACCAAAAACATAATAAATAAATAATAAAATGGCAGTAACTACATATCTATCAACAATTATTTTCAATGTAAATGGATTAAATGCTCCACTTGAAAGACATAGGAGGCCTGAATGAATAAGAAAACAAAACCATTACATGTGCTGCCTACAAGAGACTCACTTCAAATTATAAAACCCACAAAGACTGAAAGTAAAGGAATGGAAAATGATATTTCATTATTTCATGAATATGAAAATGAAAAAAAAAATCTGGTCTAGCAATACTTATACCACACAAAATAGACATTAAAACAAAGGCTATAATAAGAGACAGAGAAGAACCCACTAATCCCACTTCAGGGTATTTATCTGAAAAAAAACACAAAATGCTACTTCTAGTGGACGTATGCATTCATATATTCATTGCAGTATTGTTTACAATGGCCAAAATGTGGAGGCAGCCTGGGTGTCTGTCAATGGAAGAATGGATAAAGAATGGTGGTTCATATGTGTTATAAAATGAAATATTGCTCAGCCATGGAAGGGAATGGTTTCTTGCCACCTATGGCAGCATGGATGGACCTGGAGTGTATTGTGATGAGTGGAGTGTGAGACAGAGAAAGACCGACGTATATGTGGAATCTAAAAAAAAAAAATTAAACAAAACAGAAACAAACTCATAAATACAGAGAACATATCAATGGTTGCCAGATGGATGGGGGGGTTGGGGATGAGTGAAAAAGGGGAAAGGATTAAGAAGTACAAATTGGTTGTTACACATTAATCATGGGGATGTAGAGTATAGCATAAGGAGTATAGTCAATAATACTCTAATAACTATGTATGGTGTCAGATGGGTACTGGGTTTGTTGGGGTGATAGATGAGAGAGGGTTGGGGACAGGGTGAAAAAGGTGAAGGGATTAAGAAGTACAAGTTGGTAGTTACAAAATAGTCATGGGGATGTAAAGTAAACCATAGGGAATATAGTCAATAATATGTTAATAACTACATATATATATATATATATATATATATATATATATATATATATATGTATATATGTTATAGTGCCAGTAGGTGGTACTAGACTAGTCAGGGGGATCACTGCTTAAATTATATAAATGTCTAACCATTATGCTGAACACCTGAAATTAATACAAAATAAGACTGAATGTCAACTGTAATTGAAAAATTTTAAAAGTGGGGAAAAAGTGAAGGGGAATAAGAGGTCAAAATTTTCAGGTACATAACAAATAAGTCATGGGGATGTAATGCACAGCATGGGGAATATAGTCAATCATATTGTGATAGTGTGGTATAGTATCAGATGGTTGCTAGACTTATCATGGTGATCACTTCTCTTGGTATATAAATGTTGAATAACTGCGGTATACACCTGAAACTAACACAATAATGTATGCTAGCTATATTTTAATAAAAATCTTTAAAAATAAATGAAATAAATTGAAAATAAAACAGAGAAAAAGAGCACAACAGAAACAAATAAGAGTTGGATAAGTAAGTAGACTCTACAGGTGGAAAGACAAAAGTGAACCGGGTCATAGAACAAAACTGCAGAGAGATAGCCAAGAAAGAGGGTGTAATTATCAATAAAACAGAAAAGGTTACGTGGCATATATATGAAGCAATATGCATTGGATTTAGTAATGAATCCATTGTTAGTGATTATGGCCAGGACAATTTCAGTGAAACATCAGGGCAAAACCAGATAAAAGAGTAGGGAGAAAGTGTGGAGCGGAGATAGCAAATGTAAGCAATTGTTTATTTTGATAGGAAAAAAAGTGACAAGACAGTGAATAAGAGACATAGGTAGAGAATATTATTTTGTTTTTTCTTTATTTCATATTTAAGGTGGGAAAGGTCCAGTAAAGAGAGAAATCACTGAAAATATAAGCCAAGTTCTCACTGTACGAAGTAGTAAAGGATGGGATATAGAGGGATTCATGTTTCTCAAAGACTAAAGAAAAATAGTAATGATAAACACATCCAGATATCTTGGTAAGTTTAAATGAGGAATATTGAAGGATTTCCCCTCTGCTGGAGTTTGCATTCTTTTTGAAGTAGAGGACAATTTTTTTCTGCTGAAAATGAAAAGAAGTTTAAATCATAGGAGCTTTAGGGCCATGAAAGAGCCATCTGAGGAATCAATAAGTAGCTAGGGACTTTTTGCCAGGCTGTTGAGGACCCAGTTGAGTCAGGAACAATGAATTTCTAATGTCACCTCGCCATTTGGTGGCGTGATTTTCTGAGTGATTGACATGCTGTGTGAATGCAGGAAATGAGAAAACAGTTTGACTCGGAATCAAGTTTTAAAGGAATTGACAGTTTTGGTGAGATAATGTCTAAGTAAGAGACTGGAATAAATATAGGAGGATGACAAAGGAATTAGAATGTTTACAGCTCACGTGAATTCAATAGCACATACATTGGAAGCAAAGAAGTAAGAAAGGGAGCAATATAAGAAGTTACAGAATATTTAGTGTAAGATTTTAGACGGAAAGCCATAGGTCATGGTGATTGGCCATAATGATGATGGTTGAAGGAGCATACTGCTGGAGGTTATTGGAGATGACATGGGTAAGCAACCAAGTCACCATAATGTTAAATGTGTTATCTATGTGAACACTGTTAGGGCAGGATTAGTGTAAAGAGAAAAGCGGAGAGTCAGATGCCAAAGAATTGAGGGGTCATTGGAAATTAATAGGAAGCAGGAAAGTAGGTGGTAAATGAAAACAGAAAAAGTAATCTACTTGGATAGCCAGAGAATTGAGATATAAGAAGATTTTACCCAAAGACAGAGAGAGGTTAAAAAGTGTAGGGATATTGAGGTGAAAGGACACAGGCTGGTGGAGTGAGAGCCAGGAAATTAACGCAAGAAATCAGATGGTGCTAGAATGCACAGAGAAGAGGCAGGGGTTTGTGTCAAAAGAGAGGAAGGTGAGTAGCACAGCAGTGTGGGCATGAAGGGGAAGGAGAGGGTGGATTTTCACAGGGGCTAACATTTTATATAGTAATCCAGAATGGCCAGGAGAGGAAGCTGCATGCGCTGACTCATTCCCAAGTTTTCAGTGAACTCTAGAATTATGATACAAGCTGAGAACCCAGGAAATCTGGGGAATTTGACAATGGTACTCCAGTCCTCGCTGAGATCTGACCCACTGATAATACTACCACTTCTCCAAATTCTGGTTGACTTCCCTGAGATTTAGTTGACTATGACTTGGCTCCTTTTTTTTTAAGTTATAATTCATAAACTCCATCTCCCTGTTTCTTAGATATGCCTCTCCAAATTCTATTCTTATGTTCCTTCCACCTTAACTCCCAGCCCTTCTGTAGGAATGAATTATTCCAAACACATTTAAACAATATGTGGATATCTGTGAAAGAATATTTTAATAGCACTGTCAGGGATAAGGCCAACCACATATACACATGGGTATTCTCCTCATAAACTTGCCTAAACTATACAATCGTTTTAAAAACTAGTAATTTCAGAGATGGAACAGGTTGTAGGAAGACGGCAGAGAAAATCAATCCCATTAAAAATTTCTAGTCCTAAGTCAAGTGTCTAGTACCTAAATCCATCTGCACAGCTTCTTCTTATATTAACAAGTAATATTAAAGGCAAGATTGATCTGTGCTTGTAGTCTTTAAATTATCTTGGAAAAAAATTGAGATACGATAAAGTTATCAATAAGGGCAATAACCAGAAAGGGGCTGGGCTATGTCACTGTCTGATTTAAGGCTTTAGTCTGAGAGAAATAACATTTTGACAAAAGTGAACAAAAGACCAAACCAGAATATCTACAAGGAGGAAAATTATCAGAATCAAAACAGACTTAAATTAACACCTACTTGAATATTCATCAGTAATGAATATAAGGTTCATCTAGGATCAGAATATAAACCTGATCCGAGATCAGAGGCTATTTTTCTTTGTATTCTCTTCTGTGTTTGTCCCACTCCCTCAAGTAGTTCATTTTCTCTGTATCCGTGTCTCCTACGGGATAAATTTTGCAGTTTATTCAGAAAGTTTTACAGAAAGGAGCAGCTACCAGAAGGACATTATTTTGCGTATGCATCCTCAAAAACCTCATTAAAATATACATACTATGTTCAAGGAGTAGTATTTACATATTAGTACTCTATCACTGTATATTTTGCTAATGTGGGATTTTTTTTTTATTAGTTTCAGGTGTACAAGACAAGGTAATACTTAGACGTTTATCATTTATATCCCTCACACTGTGAACCCCCCTCCCCCCATCCACTATTCCTCCGACTTCACACTGAACCATCACATTATATATATAAAATTATAGTTGGCATTCATTAATGTTTAGCTTCTGGTGTACAAAATGTGGGATTATTATTATTATTATTATTATTATTATTATTTTCTTCTTAACGTTATTTTTACCCAAGTAAGAGCATAGCTATAGGGGAGAATATACTTAGTAAAATATGAAGTGTGTAGATGGGTTTTAATTTTAGTGGTCAAAAAAACGTCAATTACAGGCTTTCGATCAAAATGACAGAGTAGGTAACCACTGTACTTGCTTCCTCCCAAGACCACATCAAAATTACAACTAAATTGCAGAAAAACCATCAGTAAGAATCAACTGAAGTATAGCTGAACTGTAGCCCTACAATTAAGAAAATACGAATGAAGCCACCTTGAGACTGGTAGGAGGGGCCTGAAATGGGCTGGTTCCACACCTGCATGTGACCATTGAAACTCAGAAGGGATATTTTGTCTGAGGTCCCTCCAAAGGAGTGAGGGGTCCAGCCCCACACCAGGCTCCCCAACCCACGGTTCTAGTGCCAGGAAGAGAAGTCCCCATCACTTCTGGCTATGAAAACCAGTGGAGATGATGGCTGTGTAAGACAGAGGACTTCTGGAGCCCTAGGCCCGTGAATGGACTTACTTGCTAATGGACTCACTAGTTCTGAGTTCCAGTGCTGGGACAGCACCTAGAAACGCACCAGGGACATACAGGAAGATACTGAATTGCCCAGCTTCAAGACAAGGGCTTGGCAGCAGCTTTCTCCCAGACAAAAATGCTGGCAGAAGCCAGTGTTCCTTTGTTGAGCCCTTCCTCCACCCAGTGTGCAAATGCAAGCAGGCACCATCTCTGAGTCTCCATCAACCTGGCTAACACCATTTGCCCATCTTAGGAAATTCTCTGAAACCCTGTCCAACCCACCCTAGCTGCTTTCAATGGCTTTTTCCATACAAATGGCCTGTCTTGGCTCATGCTGCAAATTTTCCTAAAATTTCTTCAATTATCATCTGGCCGCATGTGTCTCATACCTCTTGCTAAGCAGCCCCAAGCCCAGTAATAGTGCTAGCCATCGTCAATTCACAGCTTAGCCACTCCCGGTACCTCCAAATTCAGCATAAGTGGCAACCACTTGCAGATCACGTTGTAGATCAGAGGTCAGTCATCACAACCAATCAGCCTGATGATCAATCCCTCCCATTGATGTGCCAACAGCAATAAAGGTTCAACTACAACAGGAGAGCACACAGAACCCACACAAGGAACTCACCTGTGGTACCCAGCACAGGTGATTAGGGCGACTGTGCTACTAGCCTGCAGAGGACACCTCCTACATAAGGCGACTCTACTAAGACTGGGAGACATAGCAACTCTATCTAATATATAGAAACAAACATAGGGAGGCAGCCAAAATGAGGGGGACAAAAAAATTGTCCAAAATGAAAGAACAGAACAAGTCTCCAGAAAAATAATTAAACAAAATGGAGACAAGCAATCTACCAGATGCAGAGTTTCAAACACTGGTTAAAAGGATGCTCAATGATCTCAGGGAGAACTTCAACAAAGAGATAGAAAACATAAAAACACACCAGTCAGAAATGAAGAATACAGTAACTGAGATGAAGGTGCCTTAGAGGGAATCAACTGTAGATTAGATGAAGCAGAGGATAGAAACAGCAATTTGGAAGATGAAGTACTGGAAAACACCCAATCAGAACAGCAAAAAGAAAAAAAGATCCAAAAAAGTAAGGTAGTTTAAGGAGTCTCCGGGACAATATCAAACATACCAACATTTCACTTCATAGGGGCACCAGAAGGAAAAGAGAAAGGAATTGAAAACCTATTTGAAGAAGAAATGATTGTAAACTTTCCTAACCTGGTGAAGGAAATTGACATGCAAACCTAGGAAACACAGAGAATCCCAAAAAAGATGAACCCAACGAGGACTATACCAACACAAGTCATAATTAAAATGCCAAGGTAAAAATGAAATCTTAAAAGCAGCAAAAAAAAGGAATTAGTTACCAACAAAGGAGCTCCCATAAGATTATCAGCTGATTTATCATCAGAAACTTTGCAAGCCAGAAGGGATTGGCAGGAAATATTCAAAGTGATGGAAAGCAAGGAACTACAATAAGATTACCCAGCAAAGCTATCATTTAGAACCAAAGGACGGATAAAGGGCTTGCCAGGCCAGAAGAAGCCAAAGGAGTTCATCACCACTAAACCAGTATTACAAGGAATGCTAGAGGGACTTCTTAAAGAAGTGGAAGAAAAAAAAAAGATAAAAAGTATGAATAATAAAATGACAATAACTACATATCTCTCAGTAATTATTTTAAGTGTAAATTGATTAAATGCTGCAATCAAAAGACATAGTGTGGCTGAATGGATTAGAAAACAAGTCCCTTACGTACGCTGCCTACAGATCAGAAGACATACACAGGCTAAAATTAAAGGGGTGGAAAAAGATAGTTCATGGAATAAAATAAAAAATAAAAAGCTGTGGTAGCAATACCTATACCACACAACATAGACTTTCAAATAAAGGCTATGACAACAGACAAAGAAGGACCCAGTAATTCCACTTTTAGGTATTTATCTGAAGAAAGCCAAAATACTATTTAGAAAAAAACATATGCATCAACATATTCACTGCAGCATTATTTATAATAGTCAAGATATGGAAGCAAACTAAGTGTCCATCAATAGATGAATGGAAAAACAAGTGGTACATATATATGATGAAATATTACTCAGTCATAAAAAAAGAAGGAAATCTTGCCATCTGTAGCAATCTGGATAATGCCCAGAAGGTACTATGCTAAGTGAAATAAGTGAGTTGGAGAAAGACAAATACCATATGATTTCACTTATATATTGAATCTGAAAAACAAATTAAATGAACAAATAAAACAGAAACAAACTCATGGATACAGAGAACATTTTGATGGTTGCCAGCTGGGACGAGTTTGAGGGTGTGGATGAAAAAGGGGAAGAGATTCAGAAGTACAAATTGATAGTTAAAAAATAGTCATGGGGATGTAAAGTATAGCATAGGGAATATAGTCAATAATATTGTAATCACTATATATGGTGTCAGTTGGGTACTAGATTTATCTGGGTGATCACTTTGTAAGTTATATAAATGTCTAATCATTATGTTATACACCTGAAACTAATATAATGTTGTATGCCAACTTAAATTGAAAAAAAATTTTAAATATATTAAAAAGAAAAATAAAGTCCTCATTAAGGAGAGTTTTGAGTTAAGATTTAAACAAAGTTAAGAAGCTGCTCTTGTGGATATCTGAAGAAAACCTTTGGCAGATGTACAAAGGCCCTGAGGCAGGCATATAACCCTGGCTTGTTGAAGCAACAGTGAGGAAACTTGTGTTGAAAAAGCGCATCAGAAAAATAGCAAGGATGGGATGAGCGTGTTATTCTGTTAAACCATGTACATTACAAGGTCACAGTAAGATTTGACTTTTAATCAAAGTGAGATGGGAAACAGGCTGAATTTGCACAGAAGAGAAATGATGTACCGTATTTCCTGCCTTATTTCGTAAGATGTGAGCTTCTAAGTGGCAGGGAGTGCCGTGGATCGTTCAGAATATGTTTTAAATAAGTCATAGCTTGAAAGACAATTGTAATTTCCCTTTCTAATTTGCATCCTATTACTCTGCTGGTTTGTGGAAACCTCAAGAACCTTTTTATCTACTTTACTATTTTGTATAGAATCAACACTTGAAAGCATTTATTAATGATGCTGATTACCTTTTTCACACCAAATCTAAAAAAAACGTGGTTCTAATTTAAATACAAAAAAGACAAATTTGGAAACCGCAAATGAAACTATAAGGGGTCATATCTTTACAATCCAGTTCAAATGCCTATACAGGACTGCCTAAGAATGAGCTAATTTGATGAGAGTTAAAAAAAAAAAAAATTATCGTGATGCCTCATGCATATGGTAATAGTCCTTGCTTTTCCTCCTTTGAAAGTACATTTAAAGAGGAATAAATTAATTCTGAAGCGCCACTTTGTCACAGAAAAAAGCCAAAGGGATATCTCTAAATTTCTATTTTATGTACCTGCTCATTCTTTTGTGTGTTAACCATCAAACAACATTACTACTTGGTGAAACTTTTGTTTTATTATAAAAGGGTAAAATGAATTTTAAATTTATTTCAAAGAATGCATCCAGAAGCCTGCTAAATATGCTCATGGGTCTGCTCCATCTATGATTTTATTGGTGTTAATTGACAAGTCCTAGTATACAATACTAAATTTGGAACTGAAAATGCTGTCTTTGGGCGGTTGTAATTTAATCAAGCTTGTTTTAGCTCTCTTATTATTTCATAATGAGATATAAAACACCTCACTAGCAAATGTCTCTCTTCTAGATATTAAACAGAGAGCAAAGAATTCACAGGCCAGAGAGTAACAATCAGTACAAATACAATTACCTTCTCACATGTGATCTAAAGCAACTCTCCCTTTTTATTTCTTAGCTAATAACAGAGTAGTGCAGTCTTTTCTCCCAGCTTGTGTAAGAACCTATTATCCTCATCTTTATACTAAAGCAAAATAAAAGGATAAGCAACTGTGGGATACAGAAATACTAGAGATATTGGTGTATTTTCTGGGGAAAACTAAGTTTCAGGAAGCATATAATTGAAAACCTTAAAACTGAAGACAGAAGTAATACATCTAAAAGCAGTAGGAACACTTGTCACTAGTATCACCCAGAGTGAAGATTTCTTTCTCCTCCACCCTTCCTTTCCTAATTGAAATGATGAAGACTGTGGTGGGGGTGGGGGG
The DNA here is from genome assembly GCF_964194185.1 of Rhinolophus hipposideros. Taxonomy (NCBI): domain Eukaryota; kingdom Metazoa; phylum Chordata; class Mammalia; order Chiroptera; family Rhinolophidae; genus Rhinolophus; species Rhinolophus hipposideros. Next base: position 57,275,797 of record NC_138049.1, on the reverse strand, counting down.
TGGGGGAAAGCATGGTCAATCACCTCATACAAAGTGCTAAAGCATCATTTGATGGCTAACCATGATGGATTCAGGCTTGCATAACTAATCTGCAGGAATTCTTTGAAGATATCACCGCTGTGCTAGATAAAAGATATTCAGGGGCTGAAATACAGCTAATATTTTAGGAGAAAAAGTACATTTGATATGGTTTCACATCAAAGAAAAAGGTAAAAGAACCACTGAACATGGCATAAAAAGCACCGAAGGGAAAATTAGTTTTAGAGACAACTACAAAGAGAAGCCCTCAATACCATGTTTCTCCGAAAATAAGACCTAACCAGGAAATAAGCCCTAGCATGATTTTTCAGGATGACAATCCCTGAATATAAGCCCTAATGCATCTTTTGGAGCAAAAATTAATATAAGACCTGGTCTTATTTTCGGGGAAACACGGTAGAAACATTAATGTTGGGAGAAAGGTGTTGAGGCAGAGCAGTACATGTGCAATTAATTGAAGGCCAGTTCTTCAATAAAAACCATTTTAACCCACCACATACTTCACAAAGCTGATACCTAGAATTCTTTCTAACTGCTTATCAGGGTAGACTAATCAGGCACTAAGCTATACATGTGAAAATCAAGGTTCTAGTGACAGAAAATTACTAAATGAGCTTGAGCAATTAACTTAATCACTCTAGGTCTCAGATTTGTACCTGGAGAATGGGAAATTAGCGCTAGATAGATGACCAAGTCATTCCTATCTCCAAAACAGTTTCATTCTAAGAGCTCGAGAGAGCTCTGGGGAGTTTGCAGGGTGGAAGCAAGTCAATGACCATCATCAAAACCCAAATAATCAAAAACATGAATAAATATTCATTAGACAGATCCCATCATTGAGGTGGAAAAAGTCTGAGTGCTCTGCGGTACATCAAAAGCAGACATTCACTGCTGGCTTTTAAAAATATTACAGTTTTGTTTTTTGTAAAAACTACATGGCGTAATCAGTCGAGCCATGGAAATGTGCTATGAAGGCTATTTGTTCTTGGGTTCTTGATAACTTCATTGACCCTATGAGGACAGTGACATTTTCCAAAGCCTAGGGTGGCCTCAGGGAAGTTCAGGTTGTAACAGTTTTATATTGCCCAAGATACATATTGCTCCAGGTATATATTTTGCAATAGGGGTGAAAAGACATTAAAATAAGAAAAATTTAAATAACTACTCTTATAGTAATATAAGTAAATGAAAATTTAAACAAATTAAGTGTCTTTATTCTGGCTCTATACATGCACACAAATCCTGACAAAATCTTCTCCAACTGCTTTTATGTGACTGTGGCTTAAAACCTGGGCTGTTTGATTTTGAACTTAAGTAAATAGACCGCTTATGTAATTCCCTACCATTATCTTACACAGTCAATACACCATCAATGCATTTTTGCTAAATTGAATATAATTCTTCTACCACCACCAGAGTGCATTTGTTTTAATGAAAAATGTGATTACTAAGTTAGATGACACGTAACTGAGTTTAAGACGGACAAAGAAGTCTCTATTGGTAACCACAATGGAACATTTTGGGGATAAAATAGAAATATTTACTTAAAACATATCCTTCCTCCCCCCCCCCATGTCTTACAATCCAAAATGGGCAAATATTTTTATGCACAATACAAATGTCTTCTCATTGTAACTCTTGAAAAAGTATTCTGATTTCACTAAGTCGTAGAAATTTGATCGCCTCCGATCAGGTCTATATTATCAATAAGCAATTGTTCACAATCATCAGCAGAGCCAAGAATAAACCTTATGGAAATACAGACATTGCTAGAGAAAAGAAAGCTGCAAGTTCCATCAAAAGCAAATTTTGTTTGCCAGAATTTTTAATAAGCATACTTCTAGAGCAAAAGGTCCTCTCTCTCCACCTTGGTTCTTTAAAGAGGGGTAAGACATATTCAATATTAACCACAATAAAAGAGAGAAAATGATGTAAATTAGAGGCTTTTAGATAAAGTGCCATGATAATTCAGGAGAAAAAGCAATCAGGGATCAAGAAGTCATTATAAAGAAAGTGGCATTTTTGATAAGCCTGGATTATCAAAGTATGGAAATTGAGGGGGGAGTTTGGAGGGAAGGATGGACTCAGCATTCCCAATAGAGAGAGCAACGTGAAGAAAAACAGAGAAGCCAAGGTGAGGCACATACTGAAAAGCATACAGTGTGTGAAACAAATGGGTGATAAGGCACTAGATGGTGGAGCCCTTTGGATGTCTGACAAAAACTATAATCCTCAAACTTGGACAAGGCATGAGGATGTTGAGAAGGGGAATGACAGAACAAGAGTTGTGCGTTAGGAGATTGATTCTGGCAGCGCTTGTAGGATGGATTGAAGGAGGTGATGCCAGCTCAACAGCTCAGCAGAAGAACCTAGTCCATGCCCCACTGAAAAATCAACTTGCAGTCCACCTGCAGCACAACAGGAAGACTGCCTACCTCTTTCCAGCAAACGCCAGTTCTATGAACCATGAAACCTTTCTATACTTGAGCTGTTTGAGCTGGCCTGGTACAATAATAACAAAAGGCACATGTAATTTACTAGGATTGAGGGTAAGAGGCAAGGTAATGCTTGAACAACTCTCACTTTACTCCTCTTTTAGATTTTGAGGAATAGCAAGTTAGTGAATTCATCTTGAGATCTGAACTATGCTGCTGATAACAGCTTTCTAATTATCCTTATCAATGTGGCTACAGAAAGGAAAAGTGTGATTCCACAATTTAGATTTTCATGTAACAAGTAGAAATCTAGATGATATTTTGGATATATGATTTCCAAAGTCAGCAGACTTAGTAACAGCAAGAAAATGTTTTAACCTAAAGTAATTTGAAGGCTAAAATAGATGTGAAATTTAGATTTTAAAGGAAAGTGAGGAGAGCTCCTCTCCCCTGAGGCTTAAATGCTTTGAAAAAAACTTGATAGCGAGTTATCCTTAGGGTAACTTTTACTTCAAGATAAGCCTCATTCCATGGGTCAAGCCATTATAAGAGTATGGATAATAGAAATCTGGGTGTGAGTTTTCTTTTCCAAAATATATTACAATGTGTGAAGAAGATAATCTCATTTTAACAGAGACAAGAAAATCTATCAAAGAGAATAGGAGAAATTATACCTTCCTGTCTTATCTTTGCTGCTTAAAATGAAGTGAAATTGTTTGACTGTTATCAGATCAAATGCAGACATACTTAAAGAAGACTAGCTTTCTTTAAAGATTTTATCAGGTAAAGACATCAGTCTTGCTTCAGGGCACTGTAAATGGCCTCAGAGCTCATCCATATGTTAGTTCACTTGCCAAAGTTCTGCAGAACAAAACTCCACTAAATTCTCAGATCTGTTACACAAATCTATGAGCAGAATTTTGTTATGTCCAGATTCAGTATCCTCATCTACTATGAGCTTTGAGTTCTAACTCAGATATTTTGGACCTAAGAAAGAATTTATCCTTTTTCTTCTACCAGGGAGTAACCGTCTCAAATGTAAAAGGAGTTACATGATGGAGTCTTAACTATGAGCTTTGGAACTATTTTTAATGACTAGAATCTATTTCTTATCTATATTTGGGGAGAAGACAATGGCAATCTTAAGGAAATACAAGCAAGGAATTAGACAGATGAAGACAAACATTCAGAAAGAGATCACAGAACAGTTTTTCACAGGCAGGCCCACTTAATGCCAGAGCCTGTTGAAAAAAATATTTAGAGATATATTTAGTGCGATTGACACCATTCCCATCTTTACTTTGGGTAAGATCAGTATTGTGTTTTGAGAAACCATAGGACAGGAGCCTATATTTTACAATCTGGTGCTGTTCAGAATTCTGTCCTTGGACATTGTCCCTTGTACAGATCATCGCTTCCCCTGTCACAGTTTTAACTATTACATACTATAGACGCTGGTGACACCCATATCTGTAAATTCAACCCAGATCTGATCCCTGAGGTTCAGATTTGAATAGAGACCTCGATTTACACAGGGATGCCCCTCCCACAGGCACCTGGCGCTCACCGTGTCTCCCACAGCACTCTGTCAAGTCTCACGTCACTCCTCACATCGAGTTCTAAGTGCTTATTTTACTGCCTATTTCTCTCACTGGACCAAATGCCCTAGGAGGGCTGGCGCTGTGTCTGTTCTGTTTATCTTTGGAGGCATAGGGGCTAAAACAATACTTTTTGCACCCACCTTCTAAGTTCTTTTAGCTGGGCTAATAATAAAATTAACAGAGACATTAACAGGAGAAAATCAAAGTGTAAATAAAACATATGTATGGGGAATTCACATAAGCATGAAAATTCCAAAGAAGAGTGAGGTAAAATGGGGCATATATATCATCTTGAACAAAGGAGAAGGGGAAGTAGGGGCCTGAGATTTTGAAGGAAGTAGACAATTTACAGGGAGTTGAGGAAGAGTGGAACATACGTGGCAGGTAAATTTTTGCTAGGCTACCCAGAAACAATGATACACAGGAGCTGGGGGTCTACTACACAGGCACTGCTTGCTGCCCTCTCGTTCATCATACCCAATTCAAATTAGGCTGCTAAGGCAAACATCCTTAAAATTTCTTTCCTGGAGTAGGTCTTTCCCTCTGAATCTCACACAGGAAAGGAGGGAGGGTCAAAGTTTCTTTCTGAGTCTTGTTTCTTAATAATCAGCTCAAAATCAATATCCCAAAAGGAAAATAAAATCGGTCCTCTTCAAAGCCTCGCTCCTGGTACATAGCAGCTGTTCCGTAAGTATTTCTTGACTAAATCAATCAATGGAATGGGGCTGAATAATTCTGGATTATACTTTCATAAAACGTCCTGAAGCAATCTGCTCTCTAGCCATTGCCATTTAAGATGAAAGGATTCTAGTAGGACTTGTCTCTGTGCCTGTCTACTTAGAGTCACAGCACCTTGAGTCACTAAGTATTGTCCTTTTAGATCATAATTTGCTGTGTGATTTTGTCTATGACTATTTTGCCAAGTACAAATAATTTAATATTACTGTCCATTCAGTCGCTAAAGTTGTAAATGGAGAGTTAGTCCCTTTCAGGAGAATATTGCTAAAAATGCATTCAAGGAAATATCTGAAGAACAAAATATGAAGAGTGTTTTCATTCCCACAGGCATGATTCAGGGTAAGCTAAGCTTTTGCCTCACAGAAGTCAGGAAAACTGCATCTGGGTACCTTCGAGGAGAACTCTAGAAATCTAGTTAGGAAAAACACTAAATGGACACAGAAATATTAGAGAGGTCAAAAGATAAAGAAGTCATTAATTCTTCTCATTAATAAAGTTGGAGTACCTTAAATCAAGCCCATCATTTTTCCCCATGTATGAACTGGATATCAAAATTAGGTAATTACAAAAATATTAACTGTACCCTATATTTAAAAGTTGCTAAGAGTGTAAATCTTCAAAGTTCTCACTACAAAAAAAAGAAATTGTAATGTGAAGCGATTGATGTGTTAACTAACCATTTTTTGGTAATCATTTCTCAGTATATACATATATATCAAACTATTATGTTGTACAACTAAACCTTACCCAGTGTTATATGTCATTTATATCTCAGTAAAGCTGGGTGGGTGGAATATTTAACTGTCATAGGTAATTGGTAGAAAAACCTTTCAAGAATCCAAATTCTGTAAATGTAAACAATTTTTGAAGAGAAGCAAATCAGACCGAGACCGGATTCCTCACAATTAATGTGCGATGTACCCTGAGCCTTTTTTTTTTCAGAGCACTATGCTTTGTTCCTCTGTGCCCTTTTCTTAAAAATAAAAAAAAGACATTAGACATTAATTGATGCCTGGCATTAATCTATATTTTAGGGATACTAGAAAAACTGGCATAGCATCATTAGTTTATGACTGCGTAGGATTCCCTATAAGTAGATAATGTGAGAAAGAGTTACGAACACTTTCCAAATTTTTACCTAGGTATGAAATTGAGAAACATCCTGAAAAGTCAGAGAAATCAGATTGAATCAAGCTAAGAAAATACAAGGGCACATATCTCCACTAGAAAGTTGTCTGTATCCTGATAATGACCATTATATCTCAGATCTCTACAAAGGCCTTCACTTAGACAAGTCAGAAATAATAACTTGTTAAATGAGAATATGAGAAATACTGCCTACCTCCTGAGGCCTTTCACTTATCATCATGTCTCAAATCTCACTTTTTCAGAGTTTCTTCAGAGTTTTCAATTATGAATACTAGAATCACTGCTGTCATTAGAAAAAAAAATAGAATGTCTTTATTTCCATTTCTATGTGCCATAGATTTAATTCCCTGCCTCTTTCTGAAACACTCCTTTTGCTAGTAGTAGTAATGGCCAGCAGCCAATCTCACTCTGGAAAGAAAATGATTGAATTCTTAATTTTCCTGGAGGGGGAACAGATACATTTATCTTTTGTTACTAAATTTGATTATGAAACTGAATGTTTCTAGTTCATTAACCCTATTTCATAACCAGTTTTCAATGTAAGTAATGAGAGAAAGAGGAATGCATGCTTTTGTCAGGCCAGGGAAGCTTTCCCCTTAGTTCTTTTAAGGAAAGCTCTTTTTGCTGGTTGGATAATTCAAACAACATATAGCAGATTAACAGTAGAAAATTGAATTTTAATAGGTGGGCATAGGGAATTCACATAAGCATGAGCATTCCAAAGACAGTGGGGCAAAATTGGTAAGGTGTCATTTTGGACAAAGGAGAATAGAGGGGAATATGAACTTAAATTTCATTGAGACACAGTATGGTGGGGGACTTAGCTAAGGGGCTCCTACTTGGATTCTTCCTATGTAATGCTGTTACTGAAATAAAAGGGGGTTCATTTGCCTGCACTCATCAAAGCCAAAAGAGATATGAAAAGAGGTTTGTAGCAAAGAAAGTAAAGAGGTTTTTTTTTAAGGAAATAGCGCCAAGCCCAAAGTCACAGATGAGCTGGCACTCAAAGACCTGACTCCCCGTAATGGTCTCCAGGAGATAGGTTATAAAGGGGAAAACTCACTCACGGTAGCTAAGGGAGTTGGGGTTGTGGGTTCTACTGACTGGTCAGGGCTGGGGTAGGAGCTGGTTGATTACTGCACCAGGTCCTGATGTCAGTGACTGTGTCATTCGGCCTGATTTTGAGGAGATGCCAGTCGGGTCCTTCTGCCATCAGGGTTAGGGAGCTGAAACACACTGAGGTCATCAGGATGTTATCTTTCGTTTGAATGAAACTCTGTTTCTATGGTCAAGTACCTGAGGCTTTTTTCCTAAGACCATTTGAGGCTGACCTAAGGGTGTAATGATAAAGGGAGCAGTTGTGCAGTCTGTGCAAAGGTGGAAAGATAAAGAAAGAAAAGAAGCAAGTGAGTGATGGTGCTATTAGACTAGATAAGGCCAGTTTGGATCAAGGAGAAAGAAAAGGGAAAAGGTCATTTTAAAGAAGAGATGTTTTCACATGGTTACATGCTAAGGTGAAAATTTTTGAAGTGATTAAGGTTCTCTTTCTAAAACAGCTTTTTGTATTTGAATCTATTTGAGAAGAAATGGTGGAGGTTTTTTTAAAAAAAATATTCTTCCTGAGTTTGTTGGGCTTTGATTTCAGTTCAAAATAATCTGCATGCCATGATCATAAATTCTGGGGATACTCACTCCCAACACCCACACTTTCTTTTTTTTCACATTCACATAACTTTTACTACAGTGTACTATTATAATGATTCTATTTTATTGTTGTTGATCTCTTCCTGTCCCTAATTTATAAATTAAACTGTCATAAGTAGGTATGTGCAGGAAAAAAAGAAGGATAAATAGAGCTGGGTACTATCTGAGGATTCAGGCATCCACTGGGGGCCTCCGAATGTGTCCGCCGTGGATAAGGGGGGATTACTATAGTATCAGGTCGTTGCCAACTCCCACACTTTCAACATAGTGGTTAATCTCATTTGACACAATATTTGCTTCCATATACTAATGTTGTACTTTGTATTACTCTCTAAATCAGAGCTCAAAGTACTTTATAGTTATCACTTTAAAAATATTCATCATTTCTCTTGGAATTAGATATTCGCACAAATGAAAGAAATACAGTGGCACAGTTAGTGAAATTATTTCCCCAAATGGTTATTCACTGTTAATTCTGAGTTTTCAGTTCTGGTTCCCTTAATTGTCTACATAGCCAAAATTACCTGGCCAAGTTTGATTTTTAAAAAAACATAGGGATTTTTTAGATTGCAACAGTAAGTAAACAAACAGTACTTAGGTTGTTAGTTGGAAATCATAAGGTATATCATTAAAGATGGTTTGGGTTGTAAATGACAGAATGCATATCTTAAGCTCTCTTAAAAAGTAAAAGGAATTTATTAGCTTAAGTACTTTAAGAGTGAAGAGGTGGGGAACTTTGGATATACGCTGATCAAGTCTAACTCAATTTCTTTATAATTCTTTCAGTTCTTTATTCTTCCAAGAAAAGCTTCATTCTTAGACTTACTTTATTCATGGTTGCAAAACAGCGACTGCAATTAGTGGTATCCAGTATGCAAGTGCACCCACCATATTGTCCAGATAGAAAGAGAACTTCTCTTTTCCAAGTAGTCAAAAATTGTGGGAGCACCTTTCCAGTTGCTAGATGGGATGCTGCCAGATTCATGAATTACTTAATAAAACCAATTAGATCTTCCAAAATAAAATAAAATAAAATAAAAAAACATTCTGGGTTTTATTCTGCCTGAAACAAATTAGTGCATGTGTCTACCACTGCAACTGGTTACAAATCCTGTATATGTAGATCGGAAGTCAGGTTTAGCATTGGGTTGACCCTCATGGAAATTCCCTCCTGGATAGGGCCAGTCCTCCAAAATGCTCGCCTGCTATGCCATATAGAGGGGTACAATGTCAGCTGAGGAGGCAAAGACAGTTCCAGGATTTACTCACACTTTCTTAACATTTCTGTAGGCTCTTCTTTAAATCACAAAAGCATTCTCTCATTGTAAAATGGCCCCCAAAAGCAGAGCAAAGAATCTCTCAAATCTACAGCTATTGAAGTTCACTTTCCTACAACACCTGCCCATTTTTGAATGATCTTAGAAAGTTTATATAAACATTTTAAAACCTTATTTCTAGATTTCTTTTAAAGCTAGAGAATTACTAACTGGGAGTTAGGGATAAGACAGTGTCAAATGATTTATTGTAGTAAGGCTTTTCTTTTGGGAGGAGGAGCTAAATCATATTCCTCCTAAATTCATATGTTGAAATCGCAACCCTCAGTATCTCAGATATTACATAATTTTGATGTAAGGTCTTTAAAGAGGTGATTAAGTTAATCTGAGGCCATTAGGAGCCCTGACCCAATATGATTGGTATCCTTTTAAGAAAAGGGAGAGCTTCTGGGGCACCCACAAAGGAATGACCATGTGAAAAAGCAACGAGAGAGTGGCCATCTGCAAGCCAAGGAGAAAGGCCTCATAAGAACCCAACCCTCCCAGCACCTTGATCCTGGACCTCCAGATTCTAAAACTATGAGAAAATAAATTTCTGTTGTTGAAGCCACCAAGTCTGTGGCATTTTGTTATGGCAGCCCTAGCAAACTTATATGCAAGGTGTGTTTACCATTAAATAACTGATTAATAAAGCAATCAATTTCCAGTGTTGTTTCTTAACATGCCTTTGTTAGATGCAGTCCAATTATTTCTGGTCTAGGACTTTCCTCTGTATCTGGTTCATTTTTTTAAATGTTATTTGCCTTAACTTTATATTTCATGTGTCATATTTAGGAAGGAAGAAAGGAAGGAAGGAAGGAAGGAAGGAAGGAAGGAAGGAAGGAAGGAAGGAAGGAAGGAAGGAAGGAAGAGAGGAAAGGAAAGAAGGGAAGGAACGAAAAGAGAGAGAGAGAAACTGACTCCATTTCTAATATATATTTTTTTCAAAACAGGGTAAAAGCTTAATGGCTTTTAACCATCCTCATACCATAATGGACACGCAGGACAGAAAGATTTTCTCCACTAAATAGATGTGTGACATTGAGCCAGTAACTGTACAATGCAAGTTAAAGTTACTGTGCTGTAGCTATAAAATATGAATCTATTTGAATTCATGACCTGGCAAGAGGAGTTATTAACTTCTCTCACGTGGAAACCATTTGCAACAGGGCGCAAGAGATTGGTGTTTAATTATTTAATCACTTCTTCTGTGACTCTAGGGACCAGATATTCATTAAACAGCCCTGAAACAAGAAACTTGCTCTGTTCTTTTGATGACCAAATATCCTGGGGAAGAGTAAAGGATCTCTAACTTAGCATCTCTGTTGCTGGTTTACCACTCGAAGTATCCATGACTTCATTCTGTACCATTAATGACTAACATTCAAGTTCTTCTCTTCTTAATCCTACATCAGCCAACTACACTTAAATTGTCAGAACTTTAGCATTATTTGTTAAATTTATTTTTAAGTACTTGCTCATAGAATATCTGCTGCGTCCCTGACTTTGTGCTCTGAATGATGATGTACTAGCCATTAAGTTGATCCAAAGAGGGGGGAATAATTAAAAGCAGCTCTTCTCTAGAATTCCCTTCCAAAAATCATAGAATGGAGTAGGACATGAAAAATTTCAGTGTAAGTTATTAAGATAGGTTCTCTAAGACCAAATGCATTGGTCAACCTATAAGTCTGTAACATGACTTAAAAATGTGTAATTTGTAGAAATGTCTCCTAAAACAGGCTTTCAGCATCAGGCTAATTACACAGCATAAATATTTTTGACTTATTCTCTTTTACTCATGTAAAGTCTGCCCATGGTATTTCAAACTATTGTTTGTGCTTTAGGCTGTCTTCTATTGAAGCCAGGATCCAAGCTCCATACATCTTTCCATCATCTCAAATCCTTAGCAGATTACTTTAATTTACAGTCTAATAGGAGGCCAGTATCTGCTGAATGAATGACTGGATGAATCAAGCATTACAGCTTCATCTTTGAGACACTTCTTAGTTATACAGAAATAAAAGATCTATTTAGTTGTTTGTCTCTATAGGCTTTCTGACTGGTCTTTTAAAAATACTGGCATGCCATGTTTCCAATATAAAAGAAAGCTCAAAGCTTAAAATGGTGAGAAAACCACTAATTTAGTTTTTGGCACACTGAACTAAAATTGGGAATTCTGAAATTTGTGCTAATGATGAGATTGTGTCTCTGTGAAGAGTTGTGGGTAGAAGTGGGAAGGAATTTGAAAATAATTCAGGAATACCCAATCTTTGCAGCAACTATTATAATTACTTGTTCTGATGACAGACACACAGTTATGCTGTTTGGGTTTGCAGAAAAAAAAATAGCTTTAATTTCCATCACTGACTGTGTTTCTAGTTGAATAACAAAGGCTTTGTTTATCTGGTCTGTGTAACAGTCACTAGGATCAACCCAGTGAAATAATTGGTCACTGTATTTGGAATAATGCGTATGAAAGCTTTCAAAAAGCTATAAAATGCTATAAACTTTCAAGGTATTATTTATTAGATTGTTTGCATGTAACGTAAAAATTTATCTAACTTGATGACTCACTGAATTGTCCCAAATCAGTCAAAAATGTGGGAAAGACAACTTCATAACGTATACTGATAATTTTTAATAATTTCACTATCATAGATAGTTCTTAATTATTTATGGGAATAGGCTTTGGTGATAGCATGGGAAAATGAAAATGTACAGATCTACTGATAAGATAAATACATTTGCATTACAAATACCTTTTTCCGTGGCAAATAATTATCACATTTGGATTTTTTTCTACTGTCACTTATTATTTACTTAATGTGATAGAAATAATCATAATGATGAGGTGATGATGATTGTGAGTGTTTCTGTGTGTGCGCACATACGTGTGCATGTGCATAAGAAAGAGGGGAGAGAGAGGAAGAGAGAGAGAGAGACAGAGAGAGAGAGAGAGGAAAGACTGAATATTCTCTTTCTAAATTATGATTGTGGAAAGGCAAATTATAATCCCTGGATAACTTCCATCTACTTCTATAGGGTAAATTAATTAAATTGGATTAGTTTAACTTTGTAACACCAGAGTAAAACCAACGATTGTCACAAGAAAGACCAAGCTCAAGGAATAGGCTTTATAACGATAGCTATAGCTACATACATACATACATATATATATATATATATGTATGTATATGTATATATGTATATATATATATGTATATATATGTATATGTATATATATATATATATATATGAATATATAGATATAGACATAGATTGAATTTAACTTATTTGGAAGGAATAGTAAGTAGTTTGGGTACTGGAGGTGACTGCCAGAATATAGACATGAATACTCATGGACCATGCAAATATTTATGGGATCTAGAGACAACTTGACACATTCATATACTATGAATTCACATGTTTTGTAAAATAAAAACCACATTGTGTAGACTTAAAAAAAAAAAATCAGAGCCTATAACTTTTTTTGTTGTTTTACTAAAACAGTGAATGTCAGACATCTCTAAGAAAGCGCACCCATTCCTCTATGCTTTTTATCATGGGGTGTGAAGGAGAGGGGTTCACCACTCTAAGAATTTGTGCTAGTGGAGTTTTTGAGTTTCTTGCTCCAAATGCTGTTTCAAACACAATGTATTTTTAAACACATCAAATGAGTTCTTAACCTCAGCCAGTGTATTTTCAGTTCTAGAATGTCTATTTGGCTCTTTTTTGAAAAAAAAAATCAAATTGTTGAAATTCTGCATCTCTTAATCCAGTTTGCCCATTTTTAGTCACAGAAGTGACAGTTCTTTTGACACCCAAGAAGATCCCTAGGTTCTCCAAACTTTTCTTAATATTTGACTTTAAACAGAATCCCAGGTACAAGCAATACCTGAAGATTGTACCATTATTGTTTTAACTTTTTATATGTCTGCATAAATGTGTTACATATCTTATTTAATCTCTTTTGTAATAAAATTGTGTAGTCTCAGTAGTATCTCAATCCACAGTCTGAACAATGAGGACATATAGCAAGATGGTGAAATAGCACAAGCACTTGCACTGTTTCCTCAGGGCAAGCTCGCTAGTTGATGCAGCAAAATAATGGCCTTGCCAAATTGAAATAAGAGCATTCCACTGACAGAATCTTTTACTTGGAGTACAGATAACTGGCATTTCCAGTTAGAAAACAATGTCTTTATCTTTCAAAGCATTTGCTTGTATCCACTAGATCTCTGGTAAAATATGCCAAAACTTCAAGATGAAAAGTTTTCAGTCAATAAATGTTCCCTTTGAAGACCATCAGAAGTATTTGCATGCTAAACAAGTCAGCTAGTCCTTCTTCTGCTTAAACTTAACAATTGATTCAGGGTAGAATATTTAAAGATTTTTTTTTCAGACTAGATTATTTGGTATTATTCTACTATTCAGGGAGATTGTATTTAGTGATGAGTTCTAGCTAAGAAGGACTAATATCATTCTGTAGTGTCGTGATTTGCTGATGGTTTCTTAGCAGGTACACCATGTAAAATAGGAAAGCCATCAGGAATCACCAGAATAGGCTCAGGATTATGTGGTTATCAAAGTCTTTGGCAAAAATTGTGACAGTACATATATTTCAGGGTACCTTTTGATCTGTTCCCTGGCAAATACAAGCTTTCAGAAACGTGTGGCATCGTTGGAGAGTTGGCTGGGCTTTGCTGCCTGTGCTGAGAACAGGGCACTGGGGAACAGGCTGGGTGCTTGATAAATCATCACAGGGTCAGGGGGCTACCCTATACTTGCACTCGGCCTAGGAATCAGCCATGAGAGCTGCCTTCAGCACGCCCCTTCTGAGGCAGTCTGTTTCTGAGGCAAGTCAAGTGTAGGACTCAGCTTGCTGACACCAAATACTTTCAAGACCCTATAGGTCCTGCAGAACTTTAAGTCTAAGATTCTTCAGTTCCCCTGAGGTTGCTGAGATTTTTTTCAGGGTAGTTTGCTCTGCTGCAAAATTTTTCAACACTTCCCCGTGTCCCAGCAACTCTTAAGACTATGTGCTGCCCTTTTTTTCCTGTAGTTTTACCTATTAGCAAACGACAAAGGCCATAATTTCTTCATGTTTTCCCCATTCCTTATCTCTTATGATTCCATGCACTCTTGGATCACTGAAGGGCTTAGTATTTCAGTCATAACCAATCATTAAAATACCCATTTTCTTTTTATTTGGGAAATTGTCCATTAATAGCATATTGTGAATATTATTTGGGTCATCCATTCGCCTACATTTCTTGGTTATATGCATAATCTTTCATAAGCCGATGGTTGGTTTTGTTACTTCCCCACCCCCCATGAACTCTTCTCTGACTTTGATGCTATTCTGTATGTGTGTAATTATCCAGAAGATACACTCCATATATCTGAGGTATTACCACATATAGAATATTATGATTTGAGCATGAAGACTCCATTTAAGTCTGTGCACGATGTATTGTTGGTACAGCCATAGGTGGTTTTGGGTAGAAGGTACTTTTAGTAGCTTGCAAAGATGATGGTCTTTAGAAGTAAACATATATCGCTTCAAAGCTTCCAAAGGATGTCAGTACTACCATGTTGTCACTATTTCCTATCTCCAAATACAATCCATAACACCAGTAGACAGTGCTAAAAATCACAGTTAGATTAAGTAGTAATAGATGTCCTAGTCTAATCCTGGAGAATTTTTAGTTTCTCTGATGATTCAGTACAATGCTTCTCAAACTTCAACGTGCATACAAATTACCTGTGTATTTGCTAAAGACAAAACTTATTCAGTAGGTCTGGAGTGTGGCCTGAGATTCTGGATATCTAATAAGCTCCAAAGCAATGCGGTTCTGCTGGTCCAAAGACCACATTTTAAGTAGCAAGAGACTAGCAATATAGCAGCCACTAACCACAGGTGGCTTTTATTTATAGTGCTATATCCTCACTGATTTTTTTGCCTGTTTGATCTAGCAGTTATTGAAACGAAGGTGTTCAAGTCTCCAACTATAAATGTGGATTGTTCTGTTTCTCCCTGCCGTTCTCTCTAGTTATTGCCTCGTGTATTTTGATGCTTTATTGTTAGATGTATATATGTAACGGATTGTTGTGACTTTTTGGAGAATTGACATCTTAGAGAATATATCATTATAGGAACTACCCTATGATCCAGTAATTCCACTCCTAGGCATCTACCCGGAGAAATCCAAAACTCCAATTCAAAAATCTGTATGCACTCCTATGTTTATTGCAGCACTTTACACAATAGCCAAGATATGGAAACAACCGAAATGCCCATCGGTAGATGACTGGATTAAGAAGCTATGGTACATTTATACAATGGAGTATTACGCAGCCATAAAGAAGAAAGAAATCTTATCATTTGCAGCAACATGGATGGATCTAGAGAACATTATGTTAAGTGAAATAAGTCAGGAAGAGAAAGACAAGTACCATATGATCTCACTTATATATGGAATCTAAAGAAAAGACTATGTGAATGAACTAATCAGAGGCAGTTTTGGGGACGCAGAGAAAAAACGAGAGTGGTTAGATGGGTGTGTGGGAGGGGGTTGGGGATAAGGGGAAAGGTGAAGGGATTTGGAAGCAGCTGGTAACCACAAGATGGCC
Organism: Rhinolophus hipposideros; assembly: GCF_964194185.1. Taxonomy (NCBI): domain Eukaryota; kingdom Metazoa; phylum Chordata; class Mammalia; order Chiroptera; family Rhinolophidae; genus Rhinolophus; species Rhinolophus hipposideros. The sequence goes on along the minus strand of NC_138049.1, from coordinate 57,260,185 downwards.
TCAGGGTTTTTTTGAAAATTAATTTGGGGAAGATACTCTATAATGTTGTAAAGATTTTGTTGGGTATCCGATGGACATGCGTCCTATTTGGGAGACCACCTCAGGGATACTGTGGATACCTGATCATGGCATTGTACACCAGAAGCTAAACATTAATGAATGCCAACTATAATTTGATATATATAATGTGATGGTTCAGTGTGAGGTCGGAGGGATAGTGGATGGGGGGAGGGGGGTTCACAGTATGAGGGATATAAATGATGAACGTCTAAGTATTACCTTGTTTTGTACACCTGAAACTAATAAATAAATAATAATAAAAAAAGAATATATCATTATATAATGTCCATCTTTATCCATACTTTTTAAAATGTGAAGTATGCTGTCTTAAACTAAGACAGAACTCCAGCCTTCTTTTATTCACTCTTAGCTTACTTTTCTCCATCCCTTTACTTTTAAACTATGCGAGCCTTTGTGTCTAAAATAGGATTTTTGTAAGCAATCTATGATTGAGTCTTAGTTTTTATAACTGGCGTATTAAAAATATTCACATTGAAGTGATTATTGGTGTAGCTGGATATTGATATAGCTACCACGTTTGCTACTGTTTCCATTGCACTTGTTTCTCTTTTTTTGTCTTCTGTGGGTTTACCCGAGCAATTTATATGATTTCATTTTGTCTCTTTTCTTAGCAGATCAATTATACTTTTAAAAAATTAGCGGTTGTCCTGATGTTTGCAATTTGCATTTTTAATTAATCGAAGTTGACTTTCAAGTAACACTATATCACACTATGGGTGGTGAAGATCATTTATAAAATCATTCCCAATTCCTTCCTCCCATCCATTATGACACAGTTGTCATCAGTTTCACTTATTCATATATACAGTCACCCAGTATATGAGTATTGTTACTTTAAACAATTTCCTTTCACTATAAGAAAAATAAAAGATTTTATTTTACCTTCATTTGTTCCTTCTCTGACACTTTTCCTTTTCTTATATAACTATGAGTTTCCAGCGTATCATATTCCTTAACCCTGAAAACACTCTATTCACATTTCTCGGAGAGCAGGTCTTCTGGCAAACACTTCCCTCAGTCTTGAGTCTTGTTTGTCTTGAGAGAGTCTTTATTTCTCATTCACTTTACAGAATATTTTCTCAGGATTTAGAACTCTATAATGGAGTTTTCTCTTTTTTTAATACTAAATATCTCATCCACTCCTTTCATGCATGCATGGTTTTTAATAAAAAGTCCACTATAATTATTATCTTTTTTCGATAGGTAAGGTTTTTGTTGTTGTTGTTGTTTCCCCCCCTTTTGGCTTTTTTCAAGATTTTTATCTCTGTCTTTGATTATCTATAGTTTGAAAATGATATACCTAGTTATAAAAGTTTTGGTATTTATCCCACTTGGTGTTCACTGAACTTCCAAGATCTGTGGTTTGGTTTCTGTCGTTAATTTTGGAAACTTCTTGACCATTATTATTTCAAACATATCTTCTGCTCTATTTTCTCTTACTTCTTTATGTGGTATTCTAATTAGGTGTATGTCACCCCTTGAGATTATCCTATAGTACTTAGATGTTCTGTCCTGGCTATTTATTTTCATTATTTTTTTCTCTTCACATTTCAGTTTCTGTTGACAAATCTTCAAACTCACTGATTCTTTTCTTGGTCATGTCTACCAAAGGCACATATAAGATTAGATAGAGGGAGAAGGGGATCTGTCACGCAACCACCTCAGGAGGTTCATGATCAAAAGGAACTCGGGATATGGGATGGCCCTTCAAAGAGGGCCAGACCTTAGTCCTCTCACCTTGACAAAACAGTGAATCTAGGAACAAGTTTGGGAGAGGTGCTCAACTATTGAGAAACTCAATTGTAGCCAACAGGCCAACCAACTGGGGAAATGAATGAGTGCCAAGGTCCTAAAGGGGGCGCTGAGTGGTGCTCCACAGCATACACTATAGTGATCCACCAAGTAGTGAATACCTGATCTGCTGATGTGCAACTTAATATAGCCGATGGGAATTTTGATGAATGTGTAGCAAATATGATCATGTCAATTCTAACTTCAAACTAAGTTGTGCTGATAGTTTCAGTTGCATTATAAATTCACATCCATTTAAATATAGTAAAATAATGTCCTTATCATAGATGTTAGGGTTATTTGAGGATTTAAAGTTATGAGTACATAGTAAGTACTCAATAAATACCAGCTAAGTTAAATAAATGAAACAAAATCATAGTTCTTGGAAAGTCATAGTTTCTTCTTATTGCTCTGTGTGTGTGTGCGTGTGCGTGTGTGTGTATGTCTGGTTTTGTTTTGTTATGACTTGTGTTTTGTTTTGTTTTTTCTTCTCAAGATTAGAATTAGACTTTTATCTCTCAGGAAGAAGTTTTACTTATTGTAGAAGTTAGACAGTTTATACTTCTCTTTAGATTAAAAATTGAAGAACTATTCTAAAATGAGTAGGTATCCTAAACAAAATTTTTCTCATGTTCAAACCTCATTTAAAAAAAATATTGGCCCTTTCAGTTCTACCATTTTTTATTGAGGTGACATTGGTTAATAATATTATATAAATTACCTGAAATTTATAATTTGATATCTATACACTATTGCATGCTCACCACTAAATGTCTAGTTGACTTCCATTACCATATATTTGGCCCCTTTTACTCAATTTGCTCTGCTCCCATGCCCTCCCCCTCTGGTAACCACCATTCTTTTGTCTTTTTCTATGAATTTGTTTTTGTTTGTTTTCTTAGTTCATTCATTTTGTTTGTTTGTTTGTTTCATATTTCACATATGAATGAAATCATATGGGTTTTTGGTTTTTTTCATCTGACTTATTTCACTTATCATAATACCTTCAAGATCCAAACATGTTGTCATAAATGACAAGATTGCATCATTTTTATGGTATAGTAAGATGTTATATATATATATATATATATATATATATATATATATATACATATATATATACACACACACATATATATACATACATATGTATTTATACATAGTACTCAAATCTTTTTTTAATGCTATATTTATCAAATTTTTCTTCTTTGCTCTTTAAAATTATTTGATTTTGACTCATTTGGGGAAATTCAAATTAACATTTTTTTATTGTGTTGAGAAAGAGAAATTAATTTCTTATGGTAAAGGTGAGTGAGAGATTGCTTTCTTTCTCAGCCAAATACATTTGGAATAAAGTTGAGTGAGTGATTTTTTTCATTAGCCTGTGAAAAAGCTATTCATTTCCACATGTAATTAGAAAACAAGTAATTCTAACTTAATGAAATAAAACCAACCCTGAAAACAAATAGCACTATTTGCAGTTACAGCTAAATTAGATTCTGAAAAATGCTTGCATTCTGATGTGTTTTGAAATATCTAATGAAATTACAGATATAATATTTCAAAGAAAAAGGGTAAAAGTTTTGATTAGGGAAGGAAATATATGTGCATAAATAGCATTTCAAGAAGCTCAAACTCACTTTGCCATTTTAAGCTTTCTCTTATTTATAGTCAATGATGTTAAATAATGCATGAAAACTGAGTTTCCACCCTAATCTCATGGAAATGCTATTTCATGGGAATTGAGTATAAGTAGTTTACAATGTGCACAGTAGGTCCAATTGTTATTGTGATTCATTAGAGTTAAATGTTTTATCTGATAAATATAGAAACCCAAGATTGCCTCTGGCAGAAGTTTAAAATAGGTTATAAATAAGATTTAATGTTAACAGTGGGAATTTATACTAAACATAAGCTGAAAACAACCCACATTAACTCATTTGTCTCATAAGCTACATTATATCAAAATTAAACTGTCTTTTGCTTTCTTTTAAAAAGGATAGCCTGTTAAACTAGCCTGTTAAAACCAGTTAAACTAGAATACAATCTTTGTTTCATACACACACATGCACACATAAACACACACGGACATACATATCTACTTTTGAATAGAAATAAAATAAGAAAATATTATTACTGTCACATAGAATCATTGCCTTGTAAGTTGAAGATAATGGTTTTCCTGTGGTTTCTGTTGAAAGTTAATGGAAGTCTATAAAGTATGTAATAATGACAAAGAGCTACTCTCCTGGGATTAGAAGGAAATTTATTTGTCTAGCTCTCCATTCAGACAACACATTTGAAACCATGGAGAATGGGGCATTTGGGGATTGTTCTCTCAGTTAAGAAGACACTAAAAAAAAGAAAAAAGAATACCAGTTTTTTATAAAACTCTCTCACTTTCTCTAAAATACTCGTAGCCTTGATTTAGGACATTAATCCACTAAAAGTCTACTGTTTTGGGAACAATATGTGGTTCACACCTCCTGCTTTTCTTCCTTCTTTTCTCCTAAATCCTGACTACTTTAGCTTCAGTCCCGAAAGCAAAGCCTGGGACAAAGACTAGTTTGCCAGCAATTTTGTGGAGCCTCTGATTCTAAGGAACAATGAAAGACACATACACTTATTCCAGGATGTGTTAGAAAGCTGGCCACGAAACAGATGACTGGCACTCAAGCACATTCTGAAGAGTCCTACGAAATATGGCAGAGCTGTTTGCCCAGGAGATGAAAGACAAAAGCATCTTTCTATCGGTCCCCACTCCCATTTGGACCAGATTGATTCCTTAGCACTTTTGAATACTTTGCAGTGTCCCAAGAATGTCCCACACTGTTTCAGAAGACTCAGAGCAGTAAGTGGTTGGAAAGCCCAAAGGAAAGGGACTGTTGGATTGCATCTTCCATAGCTGGTGGAATGCTGGCTGAAGATGGTCCCTGCACTGAAGCAAAGGTCAGAATGGCACATGAGGTGGGCACAAGAGTTGTCTGAGATACCCATACTCTTCTTCATGCAGTCTGGATTCTTTTAAACTCCCCATTTAGGGTTCCCAAACACCTCATTCTGTTGCCATTCTCCACATCCCAAGGTGATTTTATCTCATGTATGACCCGTATTGTTCTGGGTCCAGGAAAAAATAAACTACATATATTTTAAACTTTAAATACTTTAAAGATCGAAATAGCAGCTTTACAGAGGGCCCATGCAGCAAATTTTAATCCCCTTATACAACAACTTCCATCACCTCAAGGAATGTTCATTCTTGGTTTTCTGCCATCATGCCAACGTTTAAATTAGGCAAGTGACCTGAAACACCATCCTGAGATCCAGTCCTCAAACACCTAGCAGAATAATTTTTCTAATACTTAGAAAAAATATTGTTTTTTCATTAAAAGTTTGGTTGACTATCACTTGACAATTCTAAAGGTAGAAAATATTTTCTCAAATCATAAGTATGAGCTAACTGGAATGAAAGATTTCCTTTAATGTTTTTCTTGAAGACACTGCCATTTACCACCATATGCATTTTCATGTATATTTTGTTCCTGCCAAAGTGCTTGTTTGTGATTGTACATGAGTCTGAACACAATTTTTAGTGATTACTTGATCTCTGTATTTGGAAAACAACACATCACCAAGACATGATCAGATTATTAAGTACACAATCCCTGTAAGCTTTTGACCCCTTTCTTGAAGATTAGAGTCTGAACAGTATGGTTTTCTGAACCATAGTACCACTGATTAGAGATTGCTGCCAAAAGTAAAGACAAGAAAGAAAGGGAACTTGTTACTGGAGGAGGGGGAGAAACGGACCATCATTGAAAGTTTAAGGTTTAGAACTGACAACTAGCAGCTAAGAAGCAGGTTTAAGTCTTTCAACCAAGGATTGTGTTTCTAGGATACATTGGTAAATGTGTCCAATCTGAGCAGTTTCAACTACTTCATTCTTATGCAACATACATTTGTCACTATTACGCAAGGTTCTATGGTTATTTATTACCCCAGAGGCATTCCTCTTTTCTTATTAAAAAAACTGTGTTAGAGGCAGAAAATCTAATGAGTAATTCACAATGCTGGGGTCAATGTCAAGTCCAGGTAGATCTTTACCAAACCTCAAAATTCTTATTCTGTAAATACCATTTGCCCAAAAGAATGATCTCTGTTAAGGACAAAACACGCATAAATAAAGTGATACCATTCTTATTCTTGGACTGATAACTGTCTATTCAGAGGACATAAGAATGCCAAGTACAAATATTTACATATATATGATTCGGTATGGAGTTCCTCAGTATCACTGAAATATTAAAACATTATTGGTGGGGGGGGAATTTAAAGGGCTAGAGTCAAAATAGACGGTTTTATGCAATTGGGAGAAAGCTTATAGAAAAATGGAGGTTTGAATTCGGACTGGTGGAGAGGGGCAGGAAGGCACTCTTAAGGAGAAATACAGGAAAAGTTCCACAAGGCACACAGCATTTCTGTTCAGTCATTTTTCAATTTTCTTTAGTTCCTTTCTATTGCCTTTTCTCCACATCACTGAGGGGCCGGCTCCCATTTGTCATTTATGTCTCCCCTTAAATATCTATCATCTAATTTATGTAGACACTAGTCACTCTGTAGTACTATATTTTATTTTCTTCAAACAACTTACCTTAACTGAGATTGTCATCTTCACTTATCTTTATTTATTGTCTGTCAACCCCCACTAAAAATGTTAGCTGCATGAAAGAAAAGAACTTGTCTATCTTCTTTACCTGCTATATCAAGAGCAATTTGAATAGTGCTCAACATGAAGTTGATAACAAATCATATTTGTTGAATAAATTGATGAATCAACCACATGACCTTACCTCTTACTTTGTGGGAAGTGGGACTTGAGCATGTCCTTTTCTCAAAGTCTTTGTGTTCAATAGTGGTTTCCTTGACTATGTTCTTGCTTCATTTAAAGTCTACTCAATAAAAACAAAAGAAAAAATTAATGAATATTTTATGAGATAAAAGATTTTTCCATCTGTCTTGTAAAGGTATGAATTCGGCAAGATGGAACACCTGGTGTTTTATATTGACAATATGATAATTTAACATGTATTATGGACAAAAAAAATCCTACAGATTTTGTTTCCCCTAATATTGTCTATTTCTTGAAATCTATTATCCCTCACTTAGACCAAAGCCCAGAGAGCTTCCCCAGTCTTAGATCTTGATATGTTAAAAAGAGATTAGAGGCATTTGAAAAATCCTCTCTCAAAATAATATTTGAACTTGTGGCTTGTAGTATGTCAGAAACTAAAATTTACATCCTCCTTTCTCTTTTTATCTCTTGTTGCATAAATCCTAACTTACCCACACCATCCCCATGATAGTTTAGGTAGGCCAGCTAGGATAAAGGTCATGCACTGAGAAAGTTCAAAAAAGAAAATGTGTGCATAGTTTCAAATTATTAGTCTGTTATATGTTACTTTGTATTTCTTCACAACCACCCTTCTAGGGTAGGTGTTGCTATTCCTGTTTAGAGACAAAAAAAAAAAATTAAAAAAAAAAATTAAAGCTGAGAGAACATGCTATAGCTTGCCCAGCTACAGTGTAAGAGAAAAGGAAATACACTGCAGTCCCTGACTCCACCTCTACTTCTCATTCAACCACAGTTCCTGAAAGATGAAGGAAGCTAACTAGTGGTAAAGAGCATGGGTCTGAGTTTGGGCCTGAAAGTCACCAATATCAATTCTGATCATTTGACCAAACTAATGATCTCTCAGCCTTTGCACAGATTTATTGGGATTAAATGAGATAACGATAGTTAACAGCTTTCATTTATTAAGCCCTGTCTACATGCCAGGTAGTCTCTAAAACACTTTGATCTATTAGTGGATTTAATTCTCAAAACAATCCTATAAGGGAAGTATTAAAATTACCTCCATCTTATGGACATTGTATAATGAAGTCCTCAGCATAGGATCTTCCCCATCGAAAATGTTTCAATAACACTAGTTATATTTTTTAACTAGGGCTCTTCTGTTAGAATCATATCCACCAAAAACATTTTTCTATACACATATTTCTATACACATCCCGTTTCCCCAAAGCAGAAACAATTCTTGATAGACAGGGTTTGTTTGCTTACAGTGTGGCGGTAAGGGACCTCTCATTTTTAAAAGGACTAAAGGAGTGTCAGAATTACGAATAAAATTTGCCATCTACCTACACTGCCATTCTGCTCCACTCTCATTGTTGGTGACTTGTCTGGGTGCAGGGTTCGGGACAATGGCAGTGTCATGAAGGAAAAGGAAGAAGTAAAAGGAGGTGTACTAGGAGGCCAAGATAAGCTGCTGGGTCAATTCAATATCCAGACAGGATTTTTTCTGTTTTCAATTTATGTTTTCATTTGAGTTATTTTATTCCTAATCCACTTGATGAGTTTGATTTCAACATTTTTTTTTTATTTTGAATTCTTTGTATCATAAATGTATTTCCTTCATGTAATGAAGAGATATTGTACTATGGAAAGAGTCTTGGATCAGAAGCCAAAATCCATGATTTGAAATTATTATTGTGTCACTATATATGTGATATTGGTAATACTTTAACTTTATATATCTATTTTATAACTCTATCAAGTTATTAAATGAGACTGTCAGATTAAATGATCACAAAGATATATCTCAGCTAAAAATTGTCTTAATTATTTTCTATTATCATCAACACAAATGCTCAAAAATTTCTTCATCTTTAGTCAATGTAAGACTTGCAAATATTTTCATTGTCCTCCACCTGACAATCATTAATTAAGGAACTCTAATTCTAGGCTTTGAATAATGCCATCATTTTTACGAATAATTATTTATGAATCTCACTTCCTCTTTTGATTTACTATTTAATTAAAATGTAAATGGAAGGAATATGAACAACATATCTAAGGGTATCCTAGTGCTATCATTGCGCAAGTCATTTAATATAATAAACACAGTTAAAATGCATCGATGTCCCTTCTCACTGCTGCATATGAGTTGGATTTTGAACTGTATCTATGTTTGCTTCACATCAGCATTTAACATTAGCAAGTCATAAAATCACATGGTGAAAAAACACTACATTCCTTTGCTTAAATATCTCATTTATATTTGGAATTCACAGAGATGCCATCTACAAACAAACAAACAAAAGCTTTGCACTTCCCCTAACTTTGGAATTTTTGAAGGATATGAGTCTTACTTCATTCCACAGGAGCAGAAACCTCACTCTTTTAAAACATTGACATGATTATGGTTGGAAAGTTCAACATATTGGGAGCTTGGGTATTGTCATTCCATATTGCATATGACCACAGAAAATTTGTCCCTCTCCCTCCAAACACAGGGGAAAAAAATAAATAAATAAAATGAGGTCAGAATGTTTGCTTGAATATTCATTCATCCATTCATTCATCCATCTACTCAATTAGTAGACATGTACGCCTCCCATGTGTCAGAAACTGTTCTAGGTAGCTATAATAGAAAGTCAAAATGAATTTGGTTCATGCTGCCATGGAGCTTAGGGTTTAATAGGGGAAGAATACAGGCAAATCAGCTCTGTTTCCTTACAATGCAGGTGCCATGTCAGAGAGATGCACAGTAGCTGTGGGAGCACAGATGAGGAAAGGCTTTCTTAAGATAACATCTTTTAAAGTATGTGTTATTTAACAGTGTTTGTACCTTACATTACCACTTCCTTTTTTTGCTTATAAGTTCTTTAAGGGAGCTCACTTATATTTATTATAATCTCCATTTATAACACTGTGTCATATAAGCACAGGAAGTTAAAAATATTTAATGAGCATTTGTAACATGCTTTGGGTTAGTTAGTTTGCCAGCTGTGAAAAAAAAAAAATTCAGTAACAAGAACAATGAAAATTAAGAAAATTAAAATGAGTGAAAAATCACTTATTACAAAAGAGAACACCTGAAAAATATGTTTTCAGAAATTGCAGGTCAAAGAGGGGCAAAGCACATCAGAGAAAATGAGTTTCTTAATCTCACAAGGCCAGATTTGCCTAATGAGCATACAGCTTATGACAAAATAATTGTCCAGTAATTACTCTAAAGGAAGAAACAAAATCAAAATTAAAATGAAGCAAATTGCTTTTTGTAATGTGGCCAATGACAAGTAGTGCACATTCATGCTGTAAAAATCATTTTCTTCTTTGGGAGAGGTGACAGGTTGCTTGGTGGTTAAGTGAATAGTTTACCCCATGTGAAATCTCCTATAACCCTGCACCTTAGCGGAAATACATTTATTATTACTACTACGATATGTGGCAACTTCATATTCAGTAATTTAAAATTTATGCCTTAAGCTATACACATGTATGTGTAGCAGATATTAGAGTTTATAATTACTGAGTGCTTGCTGTTTACCAGGGACTGCTCTGGGTAGTCTACATGTACCAATTCATTTTACAGGGACAAATCTAGTATGTAGGTATACTTCTCATTTTTCACATGTATAACTGAGACATAGAGAGGTTGAGAATGTTGTCTGAAAATTTAACAGAAAGCCAGATATATAGATCCTGGATAAGAATCCAAGCATGCTAGGTCCAGAGCAGGTGTTCTTGGTGACAGAATATGTGTCCTACATAGTCCAGAAGCCAGTGGCTGGTTTTCCTTTTAACATCTTTTAAAGACAATGTCTAGCACTTGTCTCACATACATAAAAGTAAAAGCAAGTTTGAGTCATAGATGAACACGTAGTGAGTTGTTACCTTTTTATCTACTACATTTAGATAATTTTCAAGTAGAGAGAGACAAGTAGATGATATTGGAGAAGACTTACCGGAGTCTCAGGCACCGCAGGAAAGATATTCGGGATGTGTTTCTCTGCTCTCAAGGATCAAAAAAAGATTTTTTTCAGTGACCCTAAACAGAATAAGCCACATTAACATATACACACGGGTAATTGAATGACAAGTTCATTTATTCAGAAAGGAGGATATGGCTTTGTATTGGTTTCATTCACATAGAAATGTTGATTGAGCAATACAATAAAGTATGTACACTAATAGGGTGTGGAAATGTAGAACTCTTCAATAAGTAATTACATTAGTCTGATAGGGCTGCCATAATAAAATACCACAGATTATGTGACTTAAACAACAGACATTTCTTTTCTCACAATTCTGGAGGCTGGCAGTTCAAGATTATAAGGCGTCAGCAGGGTTGCTGTCTGGTGAAGCCTCTCACCTTAGATTGCAGATGACCTCCTCTAGCTACGTGCCCACATTATCTCTTCTTTGTGGGTTTGCGGGTACAGGTAGAAGAGAATGAGCTCTGTGATGTCTCTTCTTGTAAAGATACTAATCCTATCTGCTTAGGACCTCACCCATATAACCTCATTTAAGCATAATTACTTCCTTAGAGACCTCATCTCCAAATACAGCTACACTGGATGGGGGGTAAGGCTGCAACATATGAATTTTGGGAGAACATAAGCATTCAGTCCAACAGGAGGGAATGTTTCATGTAAATCTTTCATGAATAAATAATTAGACCCATGGAAAGTGACATAAGAACAAAATCAGGAGGTTATTATTGTTGTTTTGCTGTTATTTTTTTAAGTACTATATGCAGTGAAAAACATGTTAATATCTTTGAAAATTTTGATGCCTGGACAATTGGAGGAAAATGCAAATGATCCAAATTAACTCAAATAACAGGGAAAAAATCAAACACATTAATAAATAACTGGAAATTTTATCAAATAACTAAAAAGGGGGAGGATCAAAGTCTATGGGTTCCAAACTCTAAAGGAAAGATAACCCTCATGCTTCACAATCTTCTCAGTAGTACTACCAGCTGCATAAAATAAACATTAATAACAACATTTCACACTTATTTTGCATTTAAATTTTTTAGGAACAGTGCAATGCTTGTATTATTTCATCTAGCCCTTTGTGTAGACAACCTAGTCTTAATATTAAAACTTAATTAAGAGAACACCATAGCAACAATAACAACAGAAAAACAGTCACTTCTAGGTATGTGTACAAAAATATCTAAATAAAAGCGGCACTAATTTGTAGGAAGTATAGTGTTTTGTCAATACTTTGAGGAAGATTTAAATAAGGAAATAGCACATTAAAGACCTAATAAGAAAAATCGTAGGATACTCTTAGTAGAAGAACAAATAGCTAATTGAAACAAGCAAATGAAAAAATAGACTCAGTAATTGATTTAAAGTTAGAATAGAAAGCAACTCCCTTAACATGAGAATAGTGTCTCTATCTTACAGATAAAATGTGCCAAAGATGCCAACCACCACTCTTATTATTTAACATTATTCCAAAAATTCTAAGCCATGAGAAATGTATTTTACCGATTGAAAATTGAAAAAATATATGTGTTATTTACAAAGGCTATGCATATATATTTCAAGGGCTCAATAAAACCAACAGAAAATTTTTAAAGTTAATAGGAATTCTGTAGTGTCCCAATAAAATGTAAAACTGCAAAATCATTAGTTTTGTTCTATTTCAAAAATAATCATAAGACATGAGGGGAAAAAAGATATTCTACACAACAGCAACAAAGACAACAAAAATATGAAATGTTTCAGGAAAATGAAATATTCTATACATAAGTCATCAACCTTTACTCTGGAATATGAACAATTTTAGTAGAATGACACTACGTTCTCATTAAGAAGAACAAATACTTTTGATATGTCATTGTTTTTCAAATAATTTTAATAGATATAATGAAATATTTCTTCAAAATACTAACTAGATATTTTTTTAAGGATGGAGTTGACAAAAATGCTTGACAAACATTATAATATAATATATGGAAGAAAAAACAGATTTATACAGTTGAAGAAAAAAATTGTGAAGGGGGAAAATATAAACAATTTAAAACATGCTACAACACTATACTCAACAGGTAAATCAATGGAACAGAATAGACATTCTTGAAATAAAACTCATGCATACACCTGAAATTGTAGGATAAATAAAGCATCATAAAACTATGTGCAAAAGAAAGATTATTCAATAAATAATGCTGGGAAGAATTGGCTATGTATTTGAAAAATATATTAAATTGTTCCTTACTATATATGAAGCATGAAAACAATTCCAAAGAACTGGAAAGTCTAATATAAAACGAGTTACAATTAAAACCTTGAATAGCATACTGATTTGACTCATCTGTAGTTATGAAATGCTTTCTAAGTATAAACACAAAGGGAAGCAATGGGGAGAAAGATATACTTGTATACTTAACTACATAAAATGTAATAACTTTTGTATACCCTAAATGACAAAACAAAATCGAAAAATAACTTAAAAAAACCTTTGAAATAAATATGAAATTAAAGAGATATTATAATTGATGGGTATAACTGATAAAAATTTCCTTCAGTTTAGCAAATTAAACAGTAAAGTGATTTCAAAAATCGGACAACTGGGCAATCCACTGATAAATAAATATGAATAGCCAACAAATAAAAGCTTACTTCACTTGTTACTGAAGAAAAGTGAATAAAGCAAAAACTTAACACATTATAATTTTTTTGTGAAATTCAAAAGAAGCACATATACTTTAAAAGATATTCTTTTTTTTCTAGCTTCTAATAAAAGTTCTCTTTAAAGAAAAGGTAGAAGTTCTTACATCTTCATTAAGGTTATATAGCCTTGGAACTGTTCATACTCTTTCATCTAATTTTCCCCTTTTTCTACATCAATCCAAAGGAGATAATCAATCCTAAGGAGATAATCAGAATCCAGTTATAGATTCATTGCATAAATTGCATATTGTGGTACATTTATATTAGAAAAAAAAGTAAAACTAATCTTTATGACCAACAGTCAATGAATGGTGAATAAATTATTATACATTTATATAGTGAAAGGTTATCCTACCATTAAAAATCAAGTTTTTGTTTTGTTTTGTTTTGTTTTGTTTTTGGTGACATGAGCAAATGTGCCAACTTTAAGTTTGAAAAATAAAAAGCAAAAGAAAAAAATCTATTGATTCTCACTATTGTTTAAAACATGGCATACACCGTTGGTGTTGAAACAAGGCAGGTAAATAGTTAATATAACTAAATAGATCAATTCAATAAAGACTATAAAAGACAGAAAATATTATTTCTGTGAGTTGTATTATAAGCTGCTTTCATTCCTCAGGTTTGTGTATTTTCAGAATTGTATACAGTAAATGTTAAGATACTACAAAGAATAGGATTGTCATATAAGACTCACTTTCATCAGAGATTGTGCTAGTATCAAACCAATATTTTAAGGTTGCCATCTGTCAAGAGTCAGGAAGTACTGTGAAACATCCTAATAGGCTCTACAGGTCCTCCACTTGCATTACACATAGTCTCTGGTCCAAAATTATAGAATGTCCCAATGTCAGCACACAGAGTGGGGAGCATTTAAGTTATAAAATGTGTAGTTATGCAACATTCTCTAGGGAATTATGCCTTGTAAATCAATCCAAGTTTAGGTTTGTTTACAATTAGCAATTCTAAACCAAGAACATCTGCCTCAAAGTGTTTCAGAGATAAGTATTCTCCCTTTTAGAAAATATTATAAATTTGTTAATCTAGGAATCAAATTATCATGTTTACAAGGACATTAGATCAGGTCACCTGCTTTCTGCCCTCCCACTCTCCAGAAGCATCTCCATTGGGAAAGGTCACTGGCTAGCTGCTTTAACTCCTTCCTCTCCAACAGTACTTTTACAATAACACGTTTTTGAAAGAGGAAAAAAAAGGGAAAAGAAGGAAAACATTCAAGTCAGTGTTTATTACGAATTGGAGAAAAGCAAGGAGAATATCAGTGATAGTAATTTATTGCAAGAATCCAGGAAATAAGTAATGCAGGCCTAAACAATGAAGTGACAATAGAAAGGAAAAGGGAGTGGGGTTTCATAAAAACTACAGTATTACAATTGACTAAATGTAGTAATTGGCTAGATGTCAAGTTAAGGGAGTAGAGAAAATAAACAATGAGTTCCAATTGGAGGCTTAGGCAGGTATATGGATGATGTGGCTATTTGTAGAGATGGAGAGGACATAGGAGCAGTGTTTGGGATGGTGGAGGTACTTTAACAGAAGATAAAAGAACTGTGATTATATTTAAATTGTAATGGAAAACAACAACTAGAGATATCAAAATTGAAAATGTAGGAAATACCAGGGAGAATAAATGGAATAAGGTCACTTTGCTACTTACTCCAGAATTATTTGGAGGAATAAGCCTTCAATGGGAAGGACAGTTATCTTTTCTGCTGTGCTGAGAGGGGAGGTATCAAGTGTGTTCTCTTTTGTTTTAGTCTCTTTTTAATGGTCTCTATTTTCTCTATCGTTTACAAAATATGGTGCTTTGTTTTCAATATTCAACTACTCAATAAACTAAATATTCAAAAGATTATTTATTAGGAATGAAATCAGAATAAGAAAGTTAAATGGTCCTTGAGAATGGATCATTCAGGCTGCAGAGAAAGATGCCAATGGGGCCAGATTAATTACATAATACAATAGAAGCCCTTTCCTCCAGGGATGGAATATTTGTATCTCTAAGATTAAGGGTTCCTCACTCTTAGATTTTTTACTTCTGAGTTCCCCCTTTCCACGTTTCTTCTAATATCATCTTTTGTTAAATATGTTAATCAATCAGTTCATTTTCAGATTATTCATTTGCAAGTTGATTAAACTTTCTTATTTCCTATAATCTCTTTAGTCACACTTTTATCACATTGTCTATTAGGCTGTTGACTTCTTTGTGGCTCATCCTGTCTATTTTAGTTCTGACTGGCCTATTCTCTTATTGTAGATTTAACTTAAAGTTTCAGAAGCTCCTTATTAACTATAGTGATGCGTTTTTATTTAATCCTAGTATAACTGTTGCTAATTAGTTTCACATGAGTTCCAAAGATGATCAGCCTTCAAAATTTGGTCTGATCCAGGAACTGTTGTCATGGCGATAGCCATCTAATACAGGGTTTACCTGTATAGATAAATATTCTTTCTTTTATTACTGCATCCTTCCTCTTAGTATCTGTTAATATCCTTTGATATGCATGATGGTGTTTTATTTCTGTTTTCATTTTTGTCTTTGTAACTGGAAGAGCAAGAATTTTATGTTGAGGAAAAAGTGTAGGAGAGAACCAAGGAACATAGAGCAGTTTGTTTCCCATGGATTCACCCCCTTGCCCTGTAAACTGGACTAAAGCCCTCTACTGTTAGCAAATAGAGGGCCAGAAATGAAGGGACCTATTCTGGGAGAGATGTTGTGAGTGTCTTGGTATATTCAAAGCTTTTGGAGCAACAAAGTTTGATTCAAATAACCAATTTTCCATCTGCAATATGAATACAGAAACTCTGGCATCCAGCAGGTTAGAGATCAGGGCACAGCTGGATTTGAGGTTCTAGGCCAACACATTCAATGGCTAGGAGCAGCAAAAGGATTCTCAGACTAGTGGTAGCCAAAGGATGAAAAAGACAGAGTGGATGAGGACTGCTGCTGCCAGGTAGGTCTGGGGTCCATATGAAACTGCCACCATTTTTTATGGAAACAACTGAGGGACAGCTTGAAGAAGAGAAGTTCACACTATCATAATGTGGTCATTAAAAGCATATGACAAGGAATTTGGAATATACAATTTATAGAGAGGGAATTCTTTATTCTATTTTAAGTAAAGGTTAAAATAAATACTTATAAATCTTTAAAAAATATGAACTGATTACATTATTTGGACATACTCTGCGATACAGCTGAGATTTTATGTAATGTAGACCTTTTTTCTACCTTTATTGTTTTTAGGCAACCTGGCTCTTTCAGGTTAGTTAATTTTTAAAGCTGACTCAACAAAGCAGCACATAAGAAATTCACCTGAAAGTGAGTGTGGCTAGCAGGAACACAGTTATCAGAGAGGCCTTGGGTTAGCAATTTCAAATGTGTCAGTAATCGTTGGTATTCCTTGAATTCTTTATAAACACCCCAATAATAAAACAAACTTAGACTCTTCTTTGTGCTGATCCATCTCTCTATACACTCCTGAGGTCAGGAGGAAAATTATCTGAAACTTGTAGCATTATGGACCCACTGTTCCCATCCACTGGTTTCCAGAATAAGAGCAGGAAGGAAGTATTGGTGAATTTAGTTTGCTCTAATGAAAAATGGCTCCAGAGTAATATGTGACATAAAAGAAATTTTCATTCCTGTAATTCATAGAATTCTTTGCAATTGTAAGCTGGAATCTCAATTCTCAACATGCGCTTTTAAAAGCGATGCATTTTAGAGTCAAGCTACTAGTGTCTACATCTTGCCTCACCAATTACTGTGTGACATGAGACAAATAGACGCACGTCAGCTTCCTCATCTATAAACATGCATATAATTGTTGTGTATATTTCATTTGGTCATTATGGGATCTAAAGGAATGAATATTTGTTAAGTGCTTAGAACCATGCTTAGCACATGGAAAGTGATACATACTTATTTGTTAAATGAGCAAAATATTTTTTCCAAAGATTAAATGATAAAATCTATATAAAAGGTTAACCTGGTGCCTGGAATACTGCAAATACTCAATAATTATTAGCTATTTGGTCAGTCAAAAAAATTTTTGTTAAGAGCAAGTATATGCCAAGCCTGAGTAGGCACTAGGGATTAAATCCTGAGGAAAAATACCCAAATATCTACCTTGTGAACCTAGTTACAGTCAAACAGAGGCAACAACATTAGTCAGATACTCAGACATATAGAGGTAAGTTTGCTACTGTGGTAAGTGCTATGCAAAAGTAACACATGGTACTTTGAAACATATACTAGGGGCCTTTGATTTAGTGTGTGTGGGGGGGGTGTGGAAGAATTGAAGGGTAGTTAGGAATTCCTCCATAAGCAACTGCCAGTGGAGACAAGAGCTGACAAGTGAGAAGGAGCAAACCAACAAAGAAAGGAAGGAAACTTCCAGGTGGAGGGTAAACCTGGTGCAGGAACCCCATGCAAAAGGACCAAGCTTGGCAATGCAGGGAATGCGAAAGGGAGCTTGGCATGAACTCAGGTTGGGGACAGAGGCAGGGTCCCCCTCATCCAGAGTGGGTTAAGCCACATTAAGAGTTTTTTTCTTTATCTTAAAACCAGTTAGAATTCATGGAAGGGCCTTAAAAAGAGAGTAATAGGTGATGTGCGGTTTGAAAAGATCACTTTACTTCAGGGATTCTTGAACTTTGGTGTATATGAGAATCACATGGAGGACTTTCTAAACTACATTGCCTCAACCCGGAGTTTCTGATTCCATGTATCTAGGGTTGGGCAGGAGAATGTGCATTTCTAACAAGATCCCAGGTGATCCTGAGGCTGAGCTGCCAGTCTGGGGACCACACTTTTGAGAACTGCATTCTCAAAATGCATTGTGAATGAATTGAAAGGATCCAAAGTGAGTGCCGGGTGGACCACTAAAACAACGTAGCAATCTCTACAAGAGACGCTAGATGTCTGACCTACGGGAATGGAGAGAAGTCAACTAATCTAAGGAATATTTAGGAGGAACAATTGTCAGGATTTGGTGCTGGGTTGGGTGTGGAGTTGAAGGACAGGGAGATATCAAGGAGAAGCCACTGGGTCAATTGCTCGACTTTTATGTGAAAGGAACTCTCTTCTTCAGAGTCAGGAATACATAGTAATATATCTTGCAAAAAATGAGAAACTGTTTTTAAAAGGCTACCTTGACTTTCATTGGCTGTCCACTGTGGACTGAAACCTGACAATAATCATAGAAAGCTCTGGTACTGACAGCCAAATTATGAAAGACCATTGGCCTGCAGGGAAGCCAGAAAACATGTTCTGGGAAAATGCCAGAAAAGGGCCCTCTGGGCCCTGTCTGTGGGCTCAGTGTTAGATCTGATTGTTCTAGCCTCCGCTGAAGCCTGTAAATAGAGCTTCTGATATGAATAAAGACAGCGATTAAGAACTAGTGATTATGAGCAGAGAGAGAAAAGAGAAGATGAAAGATCAAACTTAAAACAGATTGAAAAGAAAATTTCAAAGAGAGTGAACGTAGAAAGTGCTCAAGATAAAGGAGTTTGTAGTGCAGGAAAAGTGGCGATTGGCAGCCTGCACACCAAATGCAACCAATGTCTGAGACAAAAATGAAAGCAAAAAAAGAGAAACATTTTTGAGCATTTTAGTGGTAATATCCCTAAAGATGAAACCGTTGCAGAAGTAAGTCAGGGCATTCTAGTATGTGCCAGGGTATGTTCTGAGGAATATTCAGAAAAAGGACTAAAGTTTTGCTGATTAAAACTGGCATATTTTGGTATCAGCTTCTCCAGTGTTTGGAGGAAGTAAAACAGAGGCTTTAACCCCTGGAAATATGAGAGATTATATCCAAAGGTCTTTGAGAAAAGTTCACAAACACAAATTTGATAGCATTCCAGACATCAACCAGTGACTTCTTGCCAAAAACTAAATGGCATCTCTCCCAAAGGCAGGAGGCATTTGGCTCGAGATCTAATGGGAGAATTGTGGGAACTCAGAGCAGGAATGCCCAGGAGAAAGGTTCAGTGGAATGCGAGGTATCAAGGGAATCTTTGAAAGTGAAGTGATGAATATATAATTTTTTTTAGTACTTTGAGGCAAGATACAGTTAGGTACATAGTATAGAAATTATAAGGCTTACATTTTTATTCTTGTAAAGGATCTTAGCATAAAAATCATAGGGAAAAGTAAAAACAAAACAAAACAATAAAAAGAAATAACCCCCCAAAATAAATAAAATCAGGCAATTTAAATTACAATGTTCAGCAGACTTTTGCAGAATCCTATGCTAATATCATGGCACTAAACACTATAATGATTATATTGGGGACACACTGGTCACTGAGCTTGCCTAAAGAGGTCACTGATAGTTCACTTAGATATCACCTACCATCAAATACCTAAACTCTGGGTGGAGTCTATGGCTTAGCATAAAGTGAAAAGATTTGTTTGTTGTTTTGAGAATGTACAGATAGTTTATTTTAATCCAGATAACTATGGACGTATTTTGAAAGATTCAAATTATATACTTCATATACTGTAAGAAGAAAAGAAGGAGGAGGGGAGATAATCAGGTTTTCTTCTTATTATTATTTTTTGCCTAATTAGGGTTTGGGGTTTATTTGTTTCAAGACATAAAATCAATTATAACTACGTAAACAAAAAGGAAATTATTGCAAGTTTACAGAGTAGCTCTTGGAACTGAAGGAATACCTGAAGAATCCAGCCCAGGAATACAGGATCCCAAGTAGCAACTTGGACCCAAGTAGCAGAATTTACAAAATTTTCTTCTCAGGGAATCTCTCAATTAATCAGCCCAAACATTTTCCCCTCCTGGCTCTTCCACTCAAGTTTCAAAATCCCAGAGGAAGTTTGAATGACTGGGTTCCCCTGTTCAGCACTGGTTAGAAAAGGTGGAGACGGCATTCTCTGCAGTCCCAAAGAATACACGCAGGAGAAGTGATGTAGTAACCCAGCAGGAAATTGGGGTGTTATTATCAGAAGAAGGGAGAATGATTGCCAAGCAGTGAAAGCCAACAACATGTGCTATGGAATCCTTTCAGTATTACGTTGGTGCAAAAGTAATTGCAGTTTAAAAAGTAAAAAATAATTGCAAAAACCACAACTGCTTTTGCACCAACCTAATAGAATATGCTTATAGAATAACTGTTTACAAAAAGGCTGATTCCATATACCGTATCTGCCTGAAAATAAGACCTAGCCGGACAATCAGCTCTAATGCATCTTTTGGAGCAAAAATTAACGTAAGACCCGGTCTTATTTTACTATAATATAAGACTGGGTCTATAATATAATGTAATATAATATAACATAACATAACATAACATAATACCAGGTCTTATATTAATTTTTGCTCCAATAGACGAATTAGAGCTGATTGTCTGGCTAGATCTTATTTTCGGGGAAACAGGGTACTATTCAAAGACCCTGCTTATATTCATTAACATTTTTTATAATGTATTTTATCTAAAGATTTTTAATGAGTTATGTTTTATACTTAAAAGAGATTTTATGTGTGTGTGTGTTTGTGTGTGTGTCTGTGTGTGTGTGGTTAGAAATGGTAATAAATTGCGTAGAAATCAGAAGGATCTATTATTCCAAAAGAGTTTCAGCTAAGATGAGAGCTCTGATTCTTCACTCTTTAACAAAGAACAATACCATAATTACAAACACGTTCATAGTGCATTCTGTGGTCCAGGCACTATCAGAAGCACTTTATAAATTTTATTTTATTTAACAGGAAAGAAGTTGCAGTGTAACTATATATGGTAATCTTTTCTTCTTTTTTTTTTTTTTTTAACTATTTCGAACTTTAATCCACCTACCTATTTGTCAATGATTCATCTCTGGTCTTTGGGTTTGGTCTGAGTTGATCTGAGGAACCACGTGGACCCAAATTCTATTCAAATGGTCTATGACCTTCACACATTTTCACCAAGGATAAAAACTATCACCTTATCAGCAATGGTTTGATTGTGCACAATAGAGAATAAGTGTACCACACAGCGATTTTCAAACACGTTCACCCAAGAATTCTTAAGGGCAAAGGGAAAATCTCTTCCAAACCCACGTGTCTGCTAGTGTGAGACTGGCAGGTGGGTGGTGGCTGTAATCTAGGTATAAAGTCCCCAGTGGCATGTTAGAAGCCCAACTGTCCTGTTCCATTTTACAGTTTTAGGCAGGTATTGAACTGTGTTCTGTAGTACACACTGTTTTGTTTTGTTTCAATTTAAAATAAGAATTCAAAACTCTCTCTCTCTCTCTCTCTCTCTCTCTCTGTCTCTCTCTTTCTCTCTCTCTCTTTCACACACACACACACACACACACACACACACACACACACACACACACCTTAAAGTAGAATTACGATTCCTTAAAAAAGCCTTGTGTTCTCCTTGGCTTCACATTTCTCTCCCTAATACCTTGATGTATATGTATGGTTTGAGAATCCTAAGCTCTCTTCCATTCTTTAATACTCAGAAGAACATTCTTAAAGTATGACTGAGGGTCATCTCTTAATGGAAAACAGGATCATATGCATACCAAGTCTTATCAAGTAGTAAGTACTTTTACTAAAGATTCTGTTATTTTGATGCTAAAGTCTTTAACTTACACTATTTTCTAGTACTTAAAACTATTAAAAATAATTGAAAAGAATTATATTATTTACTGTTGCAATTTGCTTTGTGCTATATATTTATTGCTGTCTCTAACGAGAACAATAGTAACACTAATCTGGGTGTTTTAAAAATAGGTTCTATCGATGAACAGTTCAAGATTTATTGGGTATCCAACTGAATTTTAGTTATGAGAAATAGGTGAAAAGGTTCCTGTCAAGGGAATGTCAATTTGAATTCAAGAATCAAACTTTCTTGACAGTTTATGTACAAAGGAGAAGTTCTGAGTAACTGCCCCTACTGTTTGATAATTGACTCTGACAGCAATAAAAAGTTGAGGCGAGTGGGTGTGCAGAGAGTTAACAAGAAGAACCTCAAGTAATACAAAATGTACAGGAAGCGGGGACACTGAAAGGCACACAGTGGAAGGAACATTGTTTCAGCCTAGTGACCAATTCTTCCTCATTAAGCCAAAAAAGAGTCATGGGACTAAAATGTCCTAGATAGATGCCAACTTTGAGACTCGACAGAGAGGGAAAACTGGGAGATTTTGCTCATCTGGTGATAGGAATACATGTATGTCAATTTTAACGGTAGTTATTCCATAAAAGGATATATGTTAAATGCACAGAGAAAGTAACTAAGTATATATTAATTAATTCACACTTGGTTCATTTTTGTTTAGTTACAAGCATTTTTACCTTGAACATAATTGGGAGTCAACAATCCACCCATTTATTCCTGCAACATATACAGCATTTATTAAGCACCTACTATATTTTGATGATGAGGATACAGCAGTGAAGAAACAAAGCCCTTCACGGAGCCTACCTTCTGCCATCTCCAAGATGACTGCATTACGTGGCTGCAACCTCAGGAATCAGTGAACATGAAATATAGTTGTCAAGTGCTCAGACTCTGGAGCCAGATGGCCTGTTTGAAAGCGTGCTCTGTAATTTACTAACTATGTGATCTTGGGCAAGAGTCTTAACCATTTTGGGCTCCAGATTCTTCATCAATAAAGCAGGAATATAACAAGGTAATATATGTGCTTACTATGTATGTACATACATTATATATGTTAATATAAAGTACTCAAGTCAATGTTTGGCACTAATAAGCACCACATAAGTGTCAAATATTTTTCTTGTTAAGGAAAATTGATCTAAGTTTAACCCATGGATAAATAGTCCATTATTATGAAGAAAAGGGTACAGACCAGGAAAATCAAGTACAATAGAACTTGAGATACCAAATGCACCTCGACAAATTATTGATGTTTATATTATTTGTTTAAAAAAGACTGTAGAAGGTAAGAGAGAGTATTACTTAATGGGTAAGCTAGTTACTTATATCTCTGGCTCTCAATTTCCTTATCTGTAAAGAAGAGGTGATAAAAGATTTTCGTGATAATGGTTCCATGAGAATTGAAAAAAATGATGTGTACAAAGTGTTTGGCACAACGCCTACAAGGTCTGACAATTAAGTTCGCGAACTTGACAACCTTGTGCTTACATGAGCAGCACTGTTCAAACAGCTCAGTAAGGTTTCATAACGTTGGTATATCAGTGTCTCTCAGCTGTGTTCCTGTCGATGTGTGGCGGTGTCTTGTTGAGTGGTGTTCATCGTTGTGTGTTTTTGTGTGCCATTGTGAGAATCTCTGAATTAGAGCAATGAACAAACATTAAATTTCTTGTTAAACTTGGCAAGAGTGGAAGTGAAATCAGGAACATGTTAGTCCAAGTTTTTGGGGACAATGCCGTGAAGAAAATAACAGAGTACACATGGATTAAACGTTTTTCTGAGGGGAAAGAATGCATTACTGATGAAGAGAGGTCAGGGCAGCCAGTAACGAGCAGAACTGATGAAAACATTGCAAAACTTCGTCAAATTCTGTGTCAGAATCATTGGCTGACTATGAGAAGCATAGCAGACCAAGTAGGTATCAATAGAGACATAAAAAAATCTTAACTGAAAATCTTGGCATGAGGAAGGTTGTGCAAAAAATGGTCCCAAAGGAGCTCATTGATGAACAAAAGCAAAGGAGATTCAAAGTTTGCCAAGACCTTTTATAGTGGCAAGATGATGTTTTGGGCCATGTTATCACTGGTGATGAAACATGGGTGTACCAATACAACTCTGAAACAAAGCGTCAAAGTGCACAATGGAAGTCAGCCAATTCTCCATGACCAAAAAAGTTCTGTCAGTCCAAATCAAGAGTCAAAAACATGTTGCTAACATATTTTTTTTTATATCAGAGGGATTATCCATTGTGAATTTGTACCAACTGGACAAACAGCTAACTAAGTTTACTATTTGGAAGTGCTGAAAAGGCTGTGTGAAAAAGATGACCTGAACTTTTCACCAACAATTTATGGCTCTTGCATCACGACAATGTACCAGCTCACACGACACTGTCTGGGAGGGAGTTTTTAGCCAGTAAACAAATACCTGTATTGGAACACCCTCCCTACTCATCTGACCTGGCGGCCCCCAATGACATCCTTCTTTACCCGAAGATAAAGGAAATATTGAAAGGAAGACATTTTGATGACATTCAGGACATCAAGGGTAATACGACAGTAGCTCTGATGGCCATTCCAGAAAAAGAGTTCCAAAATTGCTTTGAAGGGTGGACTAGGCACTGGCATCAGTGCATTGCTTCCTAAGGGGGGGCGTACTTCGAAGGTGACCATAGTGATATATATTCAGCAATGAGGTATGTAGCACTTTTTCTAGGATGAGTTCTCAAACTTAATTGTCAGACATCATAATTGAGAGTGAGCATTTGTTAACTGGTAGCTATAAAGTTGTAAGCTGATTATTCTGAATTAACACAATTTATTTAGAATGTTTTTGCCATTGCATTTCAACTCAAAAGAAGATAGTGAAACTTTCAATGACAACACTCCTGGAAACAATTAAACATAGCTCTCAAAGGAAAAAAGCAAACAAACCAACACTGCAGTGCTTAGTCAATTCATATATAATAAAGGTTAGTATTACTCCATTAAAAACAAGAGCCTTTCGGTAAGTTTTCTCAGTCTGTAGATCCCAGGATCTAGAAAGAACTGAAATTATCTGACTAGTTAAATGTATGAAGCAGGATTGAATGTACTTAAACTTGCATAAACCTACTCTTGAATTGCATCATGATGTATTTTCAATATTCTTTATTGCTGTAATTTTACATCTTTGCATCTGTGTTCATAAGTGAAACACAATTTTTTTTTAACTTTTCAAATCTTCTTTTGGTAACAAAATAATAATTGGCTTCATGTAATGAATTAAGCTCCTTTACTTATTTTTCTGTTTTTTAGAACGATATTTTTAAGTGACAGTAGTACTTATTTTTCTGTTTTCTAGAATGATATTTTTAAGTGACAGTAGTATTCTGTATTTATTGAATTGTTGATGTTACTCCTGCAAACTAATCTAGGTCTAGTGTTTGTTTTTAGTTATCATTTATGAATACAATTTCTTTAACTGCTATTTGTATAATCACAGTTTCTGATAAAAATTTGGCATGTTTCTATTTGTGCAGAAATACCACAATTCATTTCATCACTTTTTCAAATTTATTTCTGTAAAATTACTCAAAAGTAATTTCTGGCTTTTTCTATGTTTAATCAATATATATTTACTCTTTTTTGATATTTAATTTGAATTTATTTTCTTAATTTTCTTTGCCTGAGGTTTATCTTAGTATTTTTTCTAGTATTATCAAATTATAATAGACATACAACACTGTATTATTTATGGTGTATCATATAATAATTTGATATATGTATTGGGAAATGGTTACCACAATAATTTTAGTTAAACATCCATCAACTCACATAGTTACATATGACATTAATCATCTCAAATTTCTGCTGTCTATATCAATGATTTCTAACCATACCTTAATTCCTTACTTCTTATTTCTTTAGTTTAGTACCATTGTTTGTCGTCCAACTTCTTGTGTTGACCAATTTGTTAATTAATTTCCCCCAAACTACAAACCTCTAAATTTCCTTCTAAGTACCATTCAACCACATACGACAAAATTTGACATGCATTACCATCAATGTCATTTAGTTCTAAATAGTTGAGATTTCCATCATATTCCTTCTTCATTTTCTTTGTAGCTCAGTGGTTAATTAATACTTCCTGGACATATACAGTATGCACTTTTTTGTTTTCCTTTTGTTATTAATTGTACAGGAGTGAAGCTAACTTTGACAGTAAGCCTCAGTCTTTAATTCTAATAATTCTGCTCTAGGAGTATGTTCAGAATACAATGTCCAGAATCTTTGGACTCACAAAATCAAGCTTCACTACATAGAGAATCTCATATATTTTGCAAAAAACTACATAATATAAAAATGATTTTTTTAAATAGTCACATAAATTTAGGTAAATGTTGGACAATTTTTCCCTTTTTCTAGAAGAAAGCATCTAATATTTCCATACTAGTTTTGATCAACATTTTAAAACACTTTAATGAATCAGAAATTAATAGTGCATATTATTTTGGTAAGAATAATGAGTGACAGAGGATCAGGAAGATTTTGACTGAGATAGTTTTGCGAACATATTACTTATTTTATCTTTGTGTTGGTACTTATAAGGAGGTATAAATGTCATACTTGTATTTTTTTGATATGTGTATTATTATTTTTAATTTTGAAAGTTTATTGGGGGTAATGGTTAGTAAAGTTACATAGGTTTCAGATGTACAATTCTGTAATACATAATCTATATCTTACACTATCTGTTCACCACCCAGAGTCAGTTCTCCTTCCATCACCATATATTTGATCCCATTTACCCTAATCTACCACCCCTCGCCCCCCCTTACCCTCTGATAACCACTAAATTATTGTCTGTGTCTATGAGTTTGTGTTACTTTATTTGTTTGACCTGTTCCTTTGTTGCTTTCAGCTTTATATACCACACATCAGTGAAAACCTGGTTCTCAACTTTTTCTGTCTGACTTATTTCACTTAGCATAATAATCTCAAGGTCCATCCATGTTGTTGCAAATGGCATTATTTCCTCTTTTCTTATGGCAGAATAGTATTCCACTGTGTATATATACCACGTCTTCTTTATCCAGTCATCTATCATTTTGGTTGTTTCCATGTCTTGGCCACTGTAAATAAAGCTGCAGTGAACTTCGGAGCACATATATCTTTACGGATAAATGTTTTCAGATTTTTTTGGTAGATGCTGAGGAGAGGGATTGCTGGGTCATGCGGTAATTCTATTGTTAATTTTTTGAGGAACCTCCACACTGCCTTGCACAGTGGCTGCACCAGTCGGTGGAACCACAAAAGACCCCGAATAGCCAAAGCAATCCTAAGAAAAAAGAATAAAGCTGGAGGTATCACATTCCCTGACTTCAGCTTGTACTACGGAGCAACAATAATCAAAACAGTATGGTATTGGTAGAAAAACAGACACCCTGACCAATGGAATAGAATTGAAAACCCAGAAATAAACCCACATAAATATGGACAATTTTTGACAAAGGAGTCAAAAACATTTAATGGAGAAAAGACAGTCTCTTCAATAGATGGTACTGGGAGAATTGGAAAGCCACGTGAAAAAGAATGAAACTAGACTGCTATCTGTCACTGTGTACCAAAATTAACTCAAAATGGATCAAAGACCTAGACATAAAACCTGAAACAATAAACTACATGGAAGAAAACATAGGTGCTAAACTTACAGACCTTGAGTTAAAAGAGGATTTTATGAATTTGAGCTCAAAGGCAAGGAAAGTAAAAGTTAAATAAATAAATGGGAATGTATCAAACTAAAAAGCTTCTGAGCAGCAAAAGAAACTATCAACAGAACAGAGTCAACGAAATGAATGGGGTAAGATTTTTGCAAACAACATCTCTGATAAGGAGCTAATATCCAAAATATGTAAGGAACTCATACAACTCAACAACAACAAAATCAAACCATCCAATTAAAAAATTAGCAGAGGACCTCAGTAGACATTGTCCAACGAGGACATACAGATGGCCAGTAGACATATGAAAAGATGCTCAACATCATAAAATCATAAGAGAAATGCAAATAAAAACCACAATGAGATATCATCTCATACCAGTTAGAATGGCTTTCATCAACTAGACAAATAATAACAAGTTCTAGAGATGCTGTGGAGAAAAAGTAACCCTCATACACTGTTGGCGGGAATTCACACTGGTGCAGCTGCTATGGAAGGCAGTGCGGAGGTTCCTCAAAAAATTAAGAATAAAATTACCACATGACCCAGCAATCCCTCTCTTGGGTATCTATCCAAAAAATCTGAAAACATTTATCCATCAAGATATATGTGCGCCGAAGTTCACTGCAGCTTTATGTACGTTGGCCAAGACATGGAAACAACCAAGGCGTCCTTCGACAGTTGAATGGATAAAGAATATGTGATACATATACACAATGGAATACTATTCTGCCATAAGGAAAGATAGTGCCATTTGCAACAACTGGATGGAACTGAAGATACTTATAGATAAAAAATTAAAAAGCCTGGACTGATCTTTTTTAGCTGCACTCTGTAAGGGCAAAATTTGATAAATCAATTATGTAATTAGACTTAGCTAGTTTGCAGTTTAACTCACTGCAAAGCTCACTATCTAGCCCCGTGTAATTAGACTTAGTTTTTATTCACTTTGATCCATCCTGATATTCATCTGTGTTTTTTTTTTTCCTTGTCTCTCTCCTCACTGATTAAGGAACTCTGTTTGTTCTATTTGTCAAGGCTACCCATACCTCATTAATTAACAATATCCTAACCAGAAAAGAGCAATTTCTTAATCCTGAGGCATGTAGACTCTGTAATGCAATTTACAACTCCCTTTCAATATTTAGTGGTGATGCATAGTTTCAGGCCTTGATGGACAAGGCCAAGTGCAGAGTCCAGGGATAATATCAGCTTCAAACAGACCAAACCCCATGAAGGGATGTCAGCCCCAACACCTGCCTGGCTGACTGCCTCTTTCCTCTTATATAAGATATAGCTAACCTGAAGTTAGGTGCAGCTGCGTATCAGACTCTACCCAGACAAAGGAGTTTGCCAGTATTTCTCTTACCCCTCTGTCTCAGCAGCTGTTTATCAGGCACTGCCCTAGCAAAGGAGTTTGCCAGTATTTCTCTCTTCCTAACTTAGAGCCGTGTGAATGCTTTCACCTTCTATGAAAGACCAGGATTTAATTCCACGCCACGACACACTCTACTAAGATTCACAAGAGCAATATTTTTCTCTATGAAATAAAATTCAAGTAGCACATAAGTGAGGATTTTGTTCTAATTCCGATAGAACATTTGATTATCACATCCTCGTAGGTATTGAGTATGCTAACAGATTATTAAATGTAAACAAAGAAAATTATAAGAAAAAATAAAAATTAAAAAATAAAATAATGAGGGGTTTTAATTTATCACCTTTTTTATCGATGTTTTACTAAAAAACCAAACAAAACAAGATCTCTCATCAAGAGTTGCTGTGTTTTACAAGAATATTATCCTGATGTATTTTTAAAAGTGAAGACGATCTTATAACAAACATCAAAAACATAACTTTTCTTTTAAAAAGATTTTACTTTTTCATTGACTTTCATCTGAACTGCAAAGTTACATTAAAATGTCAAAAAGTCTACTGGTAAATAAGTGATTATATCAACTGGGAAATGTTCACAATTCTGATATGATTTCAAAATACTAAAACTTTCACTCATAGCATTGGTGATGACAGTCTTTGTTGCGCAATTTTCCACAAGCAAATAAAAACATAACAAATAAGGATAGCATTGTAAAAAAAAAACAACTGTAACTCAGCTGAAGATATGCTGTACATGTACAGCAAATTTCGACTCAGTTCTATCTCTTAGGGTTAACTTCCTTTGAAAAGCAATTTCTTAGCGAAAGCAAAAGCTCTGTTTCTCTCAATGGTTTGATAACATTGAAAAGGAAAATTGAGTTGATTTTGTGATCAGTTGTATTTTAGGATGTACTACCTGTTTATCTCAAATTACATTTATGGTTAATTCTTCATCCCTCTATCTTTTTCTGTATCACAGAAAAAATTATGACATCAGCATCCAAAGGAATTCTCCGCCCATTTTTAATTGTCTGCATTATCCTGGGCTGCTTCATGGCATGTCTTCTTATTTACATCAAGCCCACCAACAGCTGGATCTTCAGCCCAATGGAGTCAACCAGCTCAATGCTAAAAATGAAAAATTTCTTCACTACCAAAACTGATTATTTTAATGAAACTACTATTCTGATTTGGGTGTGGCCATTCGGGCAAACCTTTGACCTTACCTCCTGCCAAGCAATGTTCAACATCCAAGGATGCCATCTCACAACAGACCGATCTCTGTACAATAAATCTCACGCAGTTCTGATCCATCACCGAGACATCAGTTGGGATCTGACTAATTTACCTCAGCAGGCTAGGCCACCCTTTCAGAAATGGATTTGGATGAATTTGGAATCACCAACTCACACTCCCCAAAAGGATGGCATTGAGCACCTGTTCAACCTGACTCTGACTTATCGCCGTGACTCAGATATCCAAGTGCCTTATGGCTTCTTGACGGTGAGCACAAATCCCTTTGTGTTTGAAGTGCCAAGCAAAGAGAAGTTAGTGTGCTGGGTTGTAAGTAACTGGAACCCTGAGCATGCCAGGGTTAAGTATTACAATGAGCTAAGCAAAAGCATTGAAATTCATACCTATGGGCAAGCATTTGGAGAGTATGTGAATGATAAAAATTTGATTCCTACCATATCTACTTGCAAATTTTATCTTTCCTTTGAAAACTCAATCCACAAAGATTACATCACAGAAAAGCTATACAATGCTTTTCTGGCTGGCTCTGTACCTGTTGTTCTGGGGCCATCTAGAGAAAACTATGAAAATTATATTCCAGCAGATTCATTCATTCATGTTGAAGATTATAACTCTCCCAGTGAGCTAGCAAAGTATCTGAAGGAAGTTGACAAAAACAATAAGTTATACCTTAGTTACTTTAACTGGAGGAAAGATTTCACAGTAAATCTTCCACGATTTTGGGAATCACATGCATGCTTGGCTTGTGATCATGTGAAAAGGCATCAAGAATATAAATCCGTTGGTAATTTAGAGAAATGGTTTTGGAATTAGAGTTTTCCATCATTTGTACACTTGGCAAATTATTTTGATGAGATATCATCCAAAATTTAAGGATGAGAAGAGAGACAACATTCTGCTTTTGTGTTACAATTTTTATCACACTCTCGGGTAACATATATAATTTGATGGAGTTTTAAGAGTTCAGCATTAGTGATCACTCCATTTGATTTTGAATTATTCAGAATATACCTAATATGTGCACTGAAAAATAATTTATTTTTCACTATCATTTGTAAACCTTGTTTTTCACATTTTTGAAGTTGTCTGTAATGTAAGTTTGTGATACAATTGTTGTTTCTACATTGATCACCTGTTTAATCTATTTGGGAAATAAAGATGCACATCTAAAAATAGGAAATATTTTCACTAAATATAATCTCTAGTTCCCAGTTTGCATAATGTAACAAATGGAAAGCATTTGTAATTGATTTCTAACCTCTTTGACTTCGAAGTTGAACACAGTATGTAACTTTTTATTTGATCTGTTTTTTACCTTTTTACCATATTTGTGAAGGCAGAATTATTCATGTAGTGAATAAGAAAGATAGTGAAGCAGAACTGTTCTATTCAGGAAGCTGTTAGACTTCTCATTTATTTTCATTAAGCTGACTTGCAAATGCGACCACTTGTTCTCATGATCTTAAGTTAAAATTTTTAAGTATTTTTAAATATCCAGTTTGTTGGGTTTGTTAGTACCTAGGAAATAATAACACTTAAGAAAATCTAAGACTGTTATCTTTTTGATCTGATAACACTTATTATTATAATAAAACATAAGTTTCTCATATAACAAAAGAAAGGACATGTATAGATATAAATCATATTTATAAATGGCACACTGATGTGCAGTTTTGAATAACATCAATTTAAAATATGTTTTTCTCTAGCCCCAATAGTTAAAAGTTTCATTTTACCATACGGTCGAATAAATAGACATGATATTTGAAAAGGTTTGTCCTATCATTTAAAAGAACGTAACTAAAATTATCATCAAGGTGTTAAATATCAGATATGAAGCATAATAGTGAGAATTTATAAGATTTCAATGCATATTTGTTGAATGAATAAATTAATGACATTTAACATCATGGGAAAGTTTTTGTTTGTTTCAATGAAGTGACAGTTCTGGCCTAGCAGTACTCACCGGAGGTGATGTTTTAGGTTCCCCTTTAGTAATTATTTATATTATAGCACATATGATCATGGCCCTCAGGGCTTTACAGAACCAAAATAGGCTTGTCATTATATTCAGTTTTTGGATAATTCATCCCTGAACTTGTAGTTGCTATACAGCATTTCTCCTCCATAAGGTTAAGGGCTGGATATAAGCAGAAAACAGTAGGTGAGAAAAGACGTGATGCTAAGGACTCTTCAAGGAAATCATGCCCACGTAACTACCTGTAATGAGTGTATTCCATTCAGGCCAAACCCCATTAAAATAATTGGGATGTTCTCATGAGATTGGTTTAGGTCTACTTGTGACTTATGCTAATAGTTCTATTACATGTTAACGTCAGCAAAACTTAATCTACAATCATCTACGTCAAAAAGAGAGAGAGAGGCAAATTTCAATTCAGTGAGAAAGTGATATGTCCAACAATCCAGACTGCCCTGTGAGGGAATGGACTCTCTCAAGCACTAGGATTTGAAGGCAGGAAGATTAGTGCGTTGGATGGAGGATCATTTCTTTACCCGTGATTGAACAGCTGTGCTGTGTAGGACAGTGGCTTAACCCGAGATACAGATGAACAGGGTACTATCACTGCCTTGAAGGAGCATGCAATTAAGTGGAGAGAAACAGAAAAACTTCCTTTGAGTCCATGTTTATGCACATACTACTCTCAGTGGAGTTTATGTGAATCACAGCTGATGTGATGAGAATAAGATAGCAAATTTCCCCAAACATTTCTGAACTGCAACCTTTGTTTACTCATTTGATCCAGTGTAGATTCCCTCTATATCTTCTTCTAACCACATTGACTCAAGAAAGGGTATGTCTGTGTGGAAGCCTTCCTAAACAAGGAAAGGTCTCTACCCACATTTATTTTGTCATGTTAAAACAGTCATATTCATACATTTATATTTACTTTGTTATCTTTTTGACCTACCAGAGGTTGCATTGCTAACAAGTTTAGAAAGTACCTGTTCTCTTCAAAAGCAGAAAAGCACTCTATGTCATGACAACCTGCTTTTGCTATAGTGGGTTCAGAGAACTGAGAGGCCTAGGGCATTGCCTCCATTGTCTACTATGAATCTGGGCTCTTTCTTTGCCTGTGACTGTAATCACGTGCTGATAAAATGATCCAAAGCGAGGCAATTATACTGAAAGACTAACAGGCACATCTGTACATTGGGAACCCATTACCAAGTCCCAGAATACGTTTTCTGAATTTCAGGTGCCAGAATAAATAAGTCAATTGAACTTTCATTCTGGATCCATTGGTCTGTGACTTTTTGGGCTGAAAGGAATTATAACAATGTTTACACAACAATCCTTCATTCTACTTATGAGTTAACTAGATCCGGAGACAATATTTATTCAAGACATATGTTCACTCTCACACACACACACACACACACACACACACACACACACACACACACTTACACACACAGCTAGTGACATAGTCAAGGTTAGAAGTTAAGGGCCTATATCGCTTAATCTTCTGCTCTTTTTCATAATATTTTCACTTATCATAGAAGTATGCCACAATTCCTACAAATGTGAATGTCTTATTGCTATTATTAGGACCTACAGAATGATGCACTCTATGGGGAAGCACTTTGACTTTTGATAAAGTATACAGTCAGAACAGAGACTTATTAGCATTCTTTCTGGTTTAAATAACGTTGGAGTTGAACTTTAGTGGAAGGAAATGGGATTTTACAACATTTTAATTGAAATGCAACCCTCAAGATGGTGTATGGCTCTCAGCTACTCTTCTAATAAATCCTGTGATTGCAATTCTTTTTAAGGATATCTCACAGTGAATGATATTGGCTTGACAAAATTGACTTGCTGGTTATAAAAACAAGTATGCCAAGAGATAAATTATAGACATAAAAAGAGAATGGACCACTTAAAAAGTTTTATTTTCAAAATATCAAAAATCAATTACTGTCAGTGTTCTGATGATTTAAATGTTAATTATTGTGGGCCTGACTAGCAAGAATATATAAATATTACTTATTATAGGCCTTATTAGTAAGAATATATACTGAATTTTCCATACCCAGCAGTATCACACCATGAAAAAAAAAGACATGACAGTCATAATTTATGACAGCCATAAATTTTACAATATGAAATAGAAACTAAAAAATTATCTTAGTGGGAAACAAATACCAGCTTAAAATGTTTATATTTACTACCTAAGTCCTGGTAATCCTAGAATGTGCAAAAATGTTTTCTGTTGTGAAAGCTTAGAAGGCTCAGAGCATTTGAGGTATAAAGTGGTAGAATATTTAGAAATTATTTGCTGAGCCTTTAAATTCTTGCCTCCAATTGGAGGTTAAATATGGAAAGAATAGAAAATTACTGAAATCATTTTGCTTGCCTATTTTCAAACTAGATTCCATGAGTTTTAAGGTATTAACCTAGAAGATGTCCTTGCACTAATTAACATTACCAAAACAAGATTTACCGTGTTTCCCCGAAAATAAGACCTAGCCGGACAATCAGCTCTATTCATCTTTTGGTGCAAAAATTAATATAAGACCTGGTATTATATTATTATATTATATTATATTATATTATATTATATTATATTATATTATATTATGCCCGGTTTTATATTATAGTAAAGTCAGACCTGCTCTTATATTAATTTTTGCTCCAAAAGACTCATAAGAGCCGATTGTCCAGCTAGGTCTTATTTTTGGGGAAACGTGGTAGATCCTTACATTATAACTTCGTGCTTAAATATATCTTTGAGTTCCCTTGAACTCTAATCTCATTTAGGGGAACTTCTTAACAAATTGCAATCTAGCTATTAAATATAATACTTCAGGATCTAAAAGATAAGCACATGCCTCACAGAGAAGGAGCTCAACAAATATATGTGGAATTAATAAACAAATTGCATTAGAGGTCATGCAAAATATTTTTTTAAGTGTGCTAACAGTTCGGGTTTATTAGTACTAATTAGAGATGACATTTTATATTTTTCATTTATCACTAGGCTGCCTGAATGCAAAGAAAGGCATTTTATGTGCTTCCAGTCATTGCATTCTAGGACCCCAAAAGGAATAACATTTTAAGACAGATTATAAAAGATTTGGAACATGTTAACATACTCAAATGTTAACTTACTCAGTGTTTCTAATAGGAAAGACAATTAGTGTTTAAGGAGACCATAAAGTGCAAGCACTGTGAAGGGCACAGATTTATTACCAAACTATGTATGGAGAGAAAAATAGTATCTTTTCTCCCTAACTGCACTCTTTGTCTTACAAACAGCCATCAGTTAAGATGATACTTTTTTTTTTTCTGGATGTTTCTCATCTAAAGATTTGGTAGCATTTTACAAATGGGCAAGCTCCACTACTACCCAAAGTATGCTTCCTCTCAGTGATTCATATTGGATCCATCCCTGTTCTAAGCATTATATAGCGCAGTTAACAGCAGATGGCCTGATAAAGCAGGTATCTGAATAATGCTAGACTGGGTTATTAGTTCAACATACTGTAATTTTCAGAAAGCCACTGCACCTCTCTGTACTTTGTTGTTTATAAGATTCCTTCTAACACTACTCTCTCATCAAAAATCTAAATCGATGTATACATGTATTTGCAAGTGAAACTTCAGTGACCATCTTAAAATAATTTTGGGAGGTAAATACTCCAAACAGATTTCCCTCTTATTTCTCTGAATAGATATTTGAAGCATAAAACTCATTATTTAAACTAATATGTGGAAAGAACGTCCTTCAGTGCTTCTAATACAGCAAAATGGTCTATTAACTAAACTTCCTTTTTTAATGCCTTCTTCCCTTTAATTCTCCACCTAAATCTTTTGCAATTCGTATGCTCACTACTCGTTGAGACCTTACCTGTCTGCAGAAAAAAAATATTGGGTGTTATTTTTAAATATTTTAGATTTGTCCGTACCATCCATATTTTTATTACAACAATCTAAACCTTTTTATTGATGCAAACATTTCAGGGAGGCAGTGAAGACACACAGTCAATCAAATGACAATAAAATAGGGAGCATCAGTTAAGTAAGCCAGATTGAATGCATCTAGGGGATTTAGTTAGTTTTAAACTCATGTTTAATATGCATTTATTCATTTGATTCAGTTTGAAATATTTTTTTTTAATAAATTTAAAAGAAACTCTCCAACATCAGCTTCCTTTTGTCAGTGTTATTAAAATGCCTGGTTCTTGGGTCTCTTGACCTAGAATCACCAGAGGTGTTTTTGAAGAATACTAATTTCTGGGTCCTGCTTATAAAATTGGAATTTTGTCAAATAACACCTCAAAAATGCTTTCAATGCATTTCCTAAGTTTTCCTGCTCCGTGCTATAGTTTATGAACCATCCTAAGCCAGCAGTTCTCAAGGTCACATACGCGTGTGGGACTTCCTGGATCAACTGCATAAAGAATCATTTGAAAGAGGGCTACTGCGTAGTACACAGCGTCTGATTCTCTGGGTCTGAGATAGGAGCTGGAATCTATATTTTAAAAATCCCCCCCAGATAATTCTGATATCTTTGTCAGGATTGAGGTCTATATCTTAGCCACTTATTCAATGGAAAGTATTCTATCGCTCATTTGATATGAGCGATGGCCTTTATTTAGTTCACTGGGAATCTTCCTGAATATGTCACGAAAGTATTCCTCTATTTCAAGAGGCAAGACATTCTCTGTGCCTAACAACTGTGTGCATCAGCATAGCACTGACTAATCTCTTGAGATGAATTAGGTTATTTATAGTCTCCAGATCTTCTTTTCAGTTATGAGTGATGTATGTATAGCAGCATATCTCAAACCTGGATGCAGATCTGAATCACCTGGAGCGGAAGCAAAATTGCAGATGCCCAAATCCCACCTCCAGATATCTGATCCAAGTGGTTTGAGACGGGACCCAGTTGCAAAGACTCCACAGGTGATACTAATGTGGGGCCACCTCTGGGAACTACCAGTCTCCACAAAAGACATGAGCAATTCTTAGCCTGGAGGAATTACTAGGAAAAGACAAGTTTACATACCTTGAAAGACTATCTCTTATTCTCTTTTTAGGTTCTAACCTCACAGTTGCATTTTGTAATGCAAAAACCTGGACTATCTAATTCCTAGGATCTTTTACAGCCATAATATTTTATGCTTCTGTGATCTGCTTATACACTATGCGTGTTTAAGAGACCTCTTTCCATGTCCTAAAGTCTTTGCCTGATGGGTGGACAAGTAATTTGCAATTGGGATATAGCAACAAGATGTAGCACATGGATTTTTGATGACCACAGATTTAGAATTGAGTTCCAGTTCAGCCACTCACTGTGTGCAAGTTACTTGACGTCTCTTAGCCTCAGATTTTTGCATCTGTAAAGTGCATTTTCCTGCATTTTCCTGCAATGTTTTTTGTGAGGACAAATGAAATGGCCTTTAAGTAACTAGAAAATGTGTTTTAATTAGTATCATTTATTATAATGAATACCATGGTGAGGAATCCAAAACCATTTCCACAGTTTCAATCCTAAAACTCTGAAAGCATTAAGCAGACAGCTTATAAGAATCATTGCAAATTTAAACAAACCAAAGGAATAATCTTCAGAAGAGAAACAAATATAGTGCAGAAGTGTGAATTTACGTCTTCTGTAATTACTAATGGAAGGAGTATGGGGTTCTGGATGAATACTGCATAGGCATTATTTACATTACTTAACACATACACCTTTTCTTAAAATAACAGAACCCAAGCAGGCCTCATTTTTCCTCACTGGTATGATCAATCAGTAAACTAACAGTCAATTTAGCCTATTATCCGTTGGTATAGCTCACATGACAGAGTGCAATAGCAAGAAGAGACTGAGATAATTTTCTAGTAAGGAAAGAGGCCAAGAAATATTCAACAACTTGACTCAATCTATCACTTCAGCTGGTCCATGAGCTTACCCCACAGCTAACTAACGATATAAGTTAAAAAAACAGAATTAAATCTCCACCTACTTTTCTTAATTAAAAAAAAAAAATACTGAAAGTTACTTTTTAAATGTTAGGGCATAAATTCAATAAACAGGAATATAACTGTTTAGTGGTGCAGAAAGAAAATAATTCTTAGCCAGACTGTGATAAAGACTACTCTAATTGCTAATTTCATAATAAACAGAATTTCGACACGAATAATCTGAACTATTCATGTGCACAAGTTCTAAATTATAGTGTAATAAGACAAAAAAAATAGTAATTTTAAGCAGCTCTTACTTATCTTGCTTTAAAGAACATTAGTAATGTTTACTTCAGATACACCATTAGAAAATTTCAAAAATTGAATTATTTTTCTGAGTTCTCTAGCATCCAAATTATTGAATTATTTGTATATATGTAAACTATGTTAAATTTGAGCTTGTTGGAATTTCGTTGTGAAAAAAATGTTTTATCTGAAAAATTTTAAGAGTGACTTCTACAGAGAGAGATGTTAACTGTAGTACTCTTTATACACATGGCTGCATTCCATTTTGATTAATTAGGGTGTAGGAGACAGAAAAGCAGTCTCGGCAGAAACGGTACCCAGACTAAATTAACCACCTAGTGCTACTCATTATGCAAGAAATATGTGCCAGCAATCAGAGTGCATGCCCAAATCTTGGGTAGGCCTCATTAGCCAGCATCAGTCCCTTAGATGAGATAATCCTGAAGATTTCATCCTCGTCCATGGCCAGATTGCCAGAAGAGAGCTCACTATCATCTAGGAGGATAAGTATCTCCGGGGACTGTAATGAGATCAGGCCTTCCACATACTATTTTTCTTTTTTAAGAGCCCTTGAACAAACCGAAAATATCTGGTTTTCTATTTAAAACTGGGAGCAGTCTACTTTTTAGAACATAGATGACCTAACTCGAGTATTTTGTATATTACTTCAAAATAATGAATCAAAGGACAAAGACTGTCATACTTGAGACCAGGAGTTAACTTACAAAAGAAAAAAGAAAAACGTTCAGCTTGTAGGTGTTCTACATTCAAATCAATAAGAGCTCCTGCTCTAAAGATTGACAAGCTACGTGACATTGGAAATGGACACAGAAAAAATAATGGAAATAATGACACCTTTTTTACTCTTGAATAAAAATTTAAATCTCTAGAGCTACTAGCATGATGGCAGCCATCAAAACTAGTATTTTTATTCATGTGCTTTTGTTTCTTTTCTCATTTTCTCTTTTTTAAGGGTAGGGTTTTGTAGGAGTCAGGGTTAGTGGAATAATTGTGACAATATAATAATAACATTTTCATAAATCAAGTATAAGACAAAGGTAAGAAGTAATGTTTGCTGGAGGAAATGCAACTGGTCAAAATTATTTGAATGAAATTATTGAGATTAATCATCTTCGTTGGAATAATGTGGTTTATTGTGAATCCAAAACAACACATGCGTATCATAGAGGTTTATAAAGGGAAAAAGTAAAGAACTAGCAAGTCTGAAGGTAGGGTCAAGCCCACAAAGCTAGAGAAAAAAGTGGTGACTAGAAACAGGTAAATGAGCAATAATCTAAGACTCAGAATCCAAATTCTTATCTGTACAATTTATTGTATAACTCACTAACTTTTCTGAGTCACAGATCCCTCATCTGTCAGAGGACTGTGATGGACTTGACATTAGAATCACCTGAGAAGCTCTTAATAAATCTTGATTTGTTGATTAGCTATACTGGTTTAATTAGCTTGGCATAGGGCATGACTGCCATATATTCATATAAATTTTTCCTTCTTTTCCATGTGACTGTGTTACTGCTCTGGGAGCCATAAGAAAGGAGGGGAAGAAATTATCAGGCAATTTCTTTAGGATCTCTCTAATTAAAGGGTTACTAAAGAAGAAAGCTACAATGGAGTTTAGCAAATGAAGAGTGGGGTCTTTACATGCTTCCTCTCATCTTATTTCCTCAAGAACACACATACAGACACATATATGCCTATACCTTTTTTATCTAGTTCAAGTATAACTTTGAATAAAATGATGACCACTCAAGTAAGGAAGATCAACACTTACCATGCTGAAACAAACTGTGCCAATTATAGTCAGTATGTGAATTGTAAGAGTCAGTAATCCATGAACAATTTTAGATGGTAATTGTACGTTTTATTAATGTAATGTGATTTTGCACTATTGTATTGTCATATTTGAGCAGAGTCTTAAAAACACCCTGAAACCTACATGCCAAATGTACAGTTTATAGGTTCATGTTATTTCTGATAGGGTTTAATTACATTGTACTAATAGTTGTTTAATGCTATTACCTTTCTGTGTGTGTTATTATTGTGATGCAAACCCGTAGGGTTGTTGTAAGCACACTAATTACTCATCTGAATTTTTATAGATAAAAATCACACATTAATCAGAAATCAATCACTTTTCTACTTATTTTTTTGTAGAGTATTTTTCCACACTTGAAAAAACATGATTATTTTATATCAAACATCAGCTTTTCTTTAAAATCTTATTTTAGTAGCCAGTGCATGTCTGAAATAAGATATATTAGATATTATATGGTGATATTAAGATTGTGTTATATTAGGTGAAAAACATGCATGCTGTGAACCATGAAACTTTGGGGAAATTTACACTGCCAACTCACACAAAGGCACGTCTCAATCCATGTGCATGATTCATGTCCTTTCAAAAGTCCTTTTTGAACTTTAGTAAAGTGAAAATGTTATTCTTAGTGCTCATGAGCCAATAGACAATGCTGCTTTGCTTTTTTTCTAATGTTACAGCATATGGTGGTAAATATTCCCCCCCAATTTTTTTCTTGGTGTTTGTTGTTGGCAATAAAATAAAACCAATAAAATCATTTGTTAGTAAATGATACAGTTTACTATATAGCAACTTACTATTATAAAGCATGAAAATGTGAAAGAAAATCATCTTAACCAGTTCCATACTATGAACACAATATTCTGGCAGCTTTTTCTACAATCAAAAATGATGGGTTTTTTTACATTGCCAAATCAGTACGACTGCCTGGGAGGGGAGAGAGAGAATGGGGGAGGGAGGACGAATTGAGGACAGTTCCGCACAACACTAAATTAGGCAATAACGTAAAACATCCAGGCAGTGTGGACAGCTAATCAGTGGAATTTGTAGAGAGAGAAAGAAAAAAAAAGGTAAACCCAATCTTTTCTCAGTAACTTAGATAATTAAGAAAAAAAAACAAAACGATTGTATAGAAAATATGAATTTTGCCTACAGAGACCAAGCCTCTACATGCTGATAATTTACAGTAGTCTTTGTGAACAGGTATTATACAGTAAATCTTTGTTTTTGTTTTATGTTCTTTTTCAGAAAATATACTTGTGCTTTTGAAAGGGCTTATTTCCAAACAGATAATATTGTGGACCAATGGCCACCACTATCACCCCCTCCCAATGGAATAAGTCATTCATCCCACTAGAGTAAGGCTAGAACATAGCACTTGGTGACTTGAAACACCAATATAAGCATTTACACTGTTGGAAGGTAATTCATTGCTATGTTATTACAACAGTGGGAATCCTATTTATACATTTATTTATGTATTTATTTATTTACAGACGTTTGGTTCATTCAAGTTTAATTTTAACAGCTTCAGTGAAGTGAATATAATGGTAAGAAAATTGACTCTAGCTGCTTTTCCAAGAGAAAATCATGCAACTGAACTTGCTACATCCTGGACTAAAGCATTAATCCAAATAATGAGTAATCAGTTCTAGTTCACTGACCAGGATTAGTATTCTATGGTGTTCAGCAAGCATTGATCAGGCTCTTAGTTTGCTACCATATTGTTCCCTTCATTGCTTCAATCTGTAAATAACATAACACGTTATGGCAGCTAAGCAAACATTTTAATAAGCCATGAAGGCAAAATGCCAGAGGGAATCTGTATATTCAGCTATTTGGAAAACTTGTGTTTTCCACAAATTAAACTGGAGACATTATTTGAAATTGAAATTTCCTTCCCTTAAAAATGTCATTGCAATGTGGATTCCTGCCCATTGATGTCTTTCTTGGCTTATAAATATATGGTATGATTACTATAGTTATAATTTTGTAAAATTTTGTTCAACAATGAATAGTGACTTCAGCAATCTGTGCTAAGATCCCAAGGCAGATATAAATGTGTAAAGGATTTGAACCTATACGTGTAAGAAGAAATCTCTTTCTTTAATCATATTTCCTATATTCAGTGTAAGTATTTCACTGATTTACAACTGGAGTTATTTCTTTGATGTGTAAATAATGATGTTCTATTCAGGCCTAATGAATTCCTGTACTGTGAATATTTAAAATAAAATAATTCAATTTAAATGTGGAAAATAGTGATGGTTATTTATAATG
Source organism: Rhinolophus hipposideros (assembly GCF_964194185.1). NCBI lineage: Eukaryota > Metazoa > Chordata > Mammalia > Chiroptera > Rhinolophidae > Rhinolophus > Rhinolophus hipposideros. Next base: position 57,217,447 of record NC_138049.1, on the reverse strand, counting down.
CTTACTTTCAAAATCATTCACTCGAGAACACTCATTTTCACCACATGCAAATCTAGATTCCCTGCATACGTTGAATTAAACTTTAAAAAACTAAATACATCTCTATTTTAGAGATTATACATTTATTACAGGTACCAAATCAAAAAATGACAGTGTACATATGTAAACTCTTGTATGCTAATTTGTTTCTTTACTCTTGTGTTATTTTAATGGACTTGGGTGTTCGATAAGATCTATTAACGATTTAGGCTTGTGGGAGTGGGTAGGAGAATCTATCCAACTCTCTTCATTCTGTCTCAATCTCAGATTTGAAGATGCTCAACTTGTATCCTCAGTTCTCTTCTACTTTACATACTCTCCTGATTATTTTTGTTCAGGCCCACAGACTCAACAATTATCCATAGGCTAAGGACCCAAGTCTGTATATCCATATGAACTTCTCTCTACAGCCATAAGCCTTGAATTTCCAAATGCCTACTTTCATCTAATTCCCTGTAGACCTATTTCATTGGATAGCCAAATATGAGGGGATTTCAATAACCATTTATTGTTTAATTTTTTTAGTCACTTAATGGCACTATTACAAATTATGTTGCCAAAGTCAAAATTTAGAAATCAATCTTGATTTCTTCTCTTCCATTTCCCCATATCCACCTGACTGCAATATCTCTTAAATATGTCCCAGTTCTTCTAGTTTACTGGCATTGCCCCATTTAGTCAATAAGTATTCAACATTTCTTACCTAGACTGAGCAATAACTTTTTAAAATTCTTGAAAATGTACACGGTACAGTGAAATCTATACTGAGAAAAGCAGAGAAAAGGTGTAAGGAAAAAAGAAATCAGCCATAGTGTTGATTAACCATTATTTTTTTAGAAAAAGTCACACACTTTTTAGGATCTTTCACTGGTGTCTCATTGTTTTCAGGAGAAAGTCCTCATTTGGTAGCAAGTCATATACATTTCTTTAAATTTGGGCTTCTACCAATTTTTCTAAGTACTTGTTCACTTCTCCCATATAATGTTCTGTCACATTTGCTCTTCTGTGATAGCTCCCACACTCATCTAGACCCCAATTCAAGGGGCAGTTTCTTAGCCCCTTGAATTCTCAGTATCCTTACAATTACACTCAAGGGTCACATCTACTATAATACAAAATATATTCTATATGTAAAATATATTTCAGGGAGTTCAAAGGTCAAGGCAGTAGGTAAGGTGATCAGCATTTCCGTGCCAAAAGTGAGTTGGAAAACAGCCTTTAATAATAGAATTCCTTAGACAAGCTGAGAGGATTTGTGGATATGAACAAAGTCTTAGAGGCAGAATTCACTGAATAAACCTGGCTGATTTTAGTGGTATGACCATGAAGAATAGTGTTAAATAAGGCAGTATTGTGTTGAAAATAAAAAGGTTAGAATATGGAGAGCTTGACACTCAAACTGATAAATGTAGCCAAGACTGGCTTGTTTGAAATGATGTATGCTGCAGCATGATGTAAAGTCATTGAAAATTTATAAGCAGATGTACAGTGTGAGCAAAGTCACAAAATGCATCCTTCTCAAACTAAATCTTTAAAAAATGGAAAGTATCATCATAACATTTCATTCCTCCTCATGTTCAATTCCAGTAGGTTTTAATAAATAGTATTTTCCTTTAGCTGACAAGAGTCACCATGATATGATAGAATGAGGTGCCTGTTTTGGAGCAACACTGCTCACGTTGGACTCTCAGTTCCCTCACTGCCGGCTACGTGGCCATGGGAAGGTTATTTCACCTTTCTTCACCTCAGTTTCCTCCCATGGAAGACAGGAATAATAACAACACCTAACTTACGGAATCGTAGTGAAGATGAAATCAGTTAATACACATGAAAGCCTTGTAATAGCATCCGACAAAGCAAGCAATCAATAACTCTTAGCTCTTATTTTAAAAGCAACACATACATTTTCCTAAACATTTTTTCTTCCATTCCTCCAATCTCTATTAGACTATGCTACCCTGAAAAATCTATTTCTTTTGTTAAAACCTTAGATCTTCAAATTACTCCTTTGTTGTTGAATAGACAGAGAAAGTGTCTATCACATAAAAGTGTTTATCAAAGAAGAGAAAGAGAACATGACTGGATGTATGCCAGACACAGAACGAATACTGGATTTCTGATAATTTGCTAGTGGTAGTCAGAGACCCTGAAACCAAAAAATACACATGAAGCAGATTCTGCTTTGGGATTACCGTATCTGAAGTATGCTGGTGATAGTGATTAACTCAGAATTTATCGTATTACAAGCTCTCTGACAACCTTCCTTGAGCATAGAAATGGTTTGGGGAAAACAAAAAACTCAGTTCAGTTCTGCCCTTCTTGTCTTTCCCTTCCCCTCCATCTTAAACTTAAGGAGGATTTAAAAACAAATTTTGGAATACCTTTAACAATGGATATGTTGCCATAAGCCAGCAGAAAACTAAGCTCAATTCCTAGAAGCCAGGAGGGACATGAATCCCTACAATACACAGTTTAGTGAAAGACAGCAAATACATTATTTTTGAAGGTTCACCATCCTTCCAGGATTCCCAAATTCTGTCATAATATTAAACGTTAAGCACAAAAGCTATTGCCAGACCTAAACCTCAGGATACTAATTATGCAAACCATAATTACTTTAATATTTTTAGAGTTTATGAGTTTAGAAGCACAAGAAAACACTTGTATGACCATTTGGTTATTCATTAAATTTGTTGACATCTGTTACTTATTTTAGTAAATGACCATGTTTGCAAATGGTCACCCTGCATCTGAACGCTGCAGCAACTAGGTCCCTTAAATCTATGTCTCAAATTAGGCTAATACCAAATGCTCATTTTTTGTGATGCTCACTGAATAAAACTTGGGTCAGCAGTCAAAAACATTTAAAAAATGCTTCACAAAATATTTGTTTTTGGAACAAATTCATAACCTTCATATATTAAAGTCCTTAAGATGTCTTTCAATAAAACAGTGTATTTACTTTTATTCAACACAGCATCTCTCAAATATATTTTGTCATGGAAACTCTGTTTTTTGGTAATGCTAATTTACATTCCTTAAACATAGTGGTCCAAGTAATACTCTTTGAAAAATGCTGGTCTAAAGCCCGTTGCTTTTTGCTGTAGTACAATCTGGGGTCAGTATCATAAGCCACTTGAGTTTGACCAGTCTTTCTTGGCACCCGCTTTCCTATTGCATTGTCTGCCTGGCATCAAACCAGAGGAGCTCCATATTCATATCCTATGCCTGCCCTGGAAATCAGCAGTCCTATCCAGAGGAAACTTCAAGCTGCGTAGTCAGGACACATGATCTGCTTCAGGGTTACTAGGCTAGGATCTCAATTAGGATTAACCAAAACTCTAAACAATAGTTCTATTAGTTATTTGACAAAACACCAGAGCCCATCCAATTCCTTCAACACACTACTTAATAACACCATTTCCCTAATACACTATATGAAATGACCAAGACCATTAAAAGCTCATCTTATACCTTGGAATTTATAAATGTTAAGAGAAAAAATATATTAAATTTCAATTTATTACAAAGCACACACTGATAATGAGGTATATTAAGCTAAGCTCTTGATCCTGACTCCGACCCCCACCTTGATGACCTCCAGCCTCAGATGTCTTTCAGATATGGTCTTTAATGTAAAAACACTCCAAACTATGTCTTTCTTATATGTATGTCTATGTGTATGTGCGTACAGGACAGTGTTAACTTCTTAATTCAGCCTTTAAGAACAGCATTTCAACATTAAAATTCTAAAACTTTTTACAGCTTGTGAAATGGTTATACAAATTTAGTTTCTAATGATTGACACTATGGTCAATCATCAAGCACATCATATCTTCAATCAGATACAGAAATAATAATGCTAATGTACTTCTCACCCACTGCTTTAGAAAACTTTAGAATCAGTGTTTAAATTTTCCAGTGAATGAAGCCACAATAATATAATTTCCAATCAATTTGAAACTTAAAATTCCCCAGTTTTGGCAACCTAGATTCTCAATAGTTACTTAACAATGGGAAATATGTAGATGAAAACCTTTATTCTTTCTAAAAATTAAGAGTAAGCATTGATTTTTTGTTGCAGTATTTAGTTCACCGGCATCATTCAGAAGATTTTATACAGCTTGAGGCAATTAATTAGCTATAGATTCCTTTATTTATTACTATACATATATAGTAATGTACATATATAATTAGCCATATATATACATACAAGATGATTTTATAAGGAATACTCTCCTTATAGTCATAAATCGATGACAAAGTCATTTCCAGTTTGGCCCCAATTTGTGTGATTTTCTAAATTTGCAAAATTTGCCTTGGAGTCCTAATATTTAATTTGTTTCAAGCAGTTAAAATTGTCTAATCAAATCCTTATAGGCCATATTATTCCCTTGTTTATTAATTCAAATTAAGACAAAAAAACAAAATTCACCATATTATTAAAATATGAGGTCTGACAATTATGTTTGTGAACTTGTTGCAACATTGTTGCTAAACTTTTTTGATATCAGAGGGATTATTCATTATGAAGTGTACCAACTGGACACACAGTTAACCAAGTTTACTATTTGGGAATGCTGAAAAGGCTGCATGAAAAAGTTAGATGACCTGAACTTTTCACCAACAATTCATGGCTCTTGCATCACAACAATGCACCAGCTCACACAGCACTACCTGTGAGGGAGTTTTTAGCCAGTAAACAAATAACTGTATTGGAACACCCTCCCTACTCACCTAATCTGGACCCCAGTGACTTCTTTCTTTACTCAAAGATATAGGAAATATTGAAAGGAAGACATTTTGATGATATTTAAGACATCAAGAGTAATATGATGACAGCTCTGATGGCCATTCCAGAAAAAGAGTTCCAAAATTGCACTGAAGGATGGACTAGGTGCTGGCGTTGGTGCATAGCTTCCCAAGGGGAGGACTTCGAAGGTGACCGTAGTGATATTCAGCAATGAGGTATGGAGCACCTTTTCTAGCATGAGTTCACAAACTTAATTGTCATACCTTGTATGCTAAGCAAGCATGTTAATAATAATCTCTGTTGACACTACCTTTAGCTTTGTTATTATAGATGTTTTCTGATTTCTGACTTTAACCATAATGCATAAGTATATCATGTTTCCATTTAAGGCTCTAAATAAAGGGTAAGATTTTTTTAAAGCTTATAATTATTTGTCAAATATAGTTACAATAAATCCCAACTTTGCATTGATTTGTTGATCTATACTTTTGCAATTTAAGAAGAATATGAGGCGTTGCCAAGTCTTTTGTTGCAATAAAATTTGTGATTGAGTTATTTGCAGAAAAAATGCTAATGAGATAAATCAACAGTAGCTAAAGTAAGCCAAAAAGAGAACTCAATGAAGATATTTTGAAGAATCTTTAAAGAACCCAAGACACCAGTCCTCTTGAGAATTTAGAAGTAGGAACTGGAAAGCCTGATAGAACCTCAGCATTGTTCTATGGTGTGAGCATGTTTTGTGTGAGTACAGAGGCCTGTATATATGTCTTAACGTGTGAGTCAGTGTTTCTGTGTCCTCATGTGTACATGTGTGTCTGTGTTCTGTGTCAGGGAAGAGGAGGTTCTTTTCTTTTTCTTGGCTTTATGCTTCATTTTCCTCTCTGGGCAAATAAGATTATAGTACATCTCAGTGTACTTGTAGGGAGATGAAAATTCTGCAGTCCAAAGTATACAACTTGGATCCAACCATATGCAAGCCTTAGCTGGCTGTTTCCTAATAAGGTTAGTTATCTCTTCTCCAGGTGAGTACTCAGAGGTCAAAATTAATCCATTTGGTCAAATTTCCCTCCAAGGGCTATTATATCAAAAATCTCTGTAATAGTCATTACAAAGTTTGTATTCCTCAGTGATCACAAAGTTCTTACTCCAAAATAAATCCTGTGGTTAAATATAAATGCTAATAATAGTAAATATATACTGAGGGCTTTTAATAAGCCAGCCGATATTCTAAGTATTTCACATATATTAGCTCATTTAATCCTTACAACACTCTATAGTTCTACCATTAACTCTATTTTTCCCAGCCATTTTTGGGGGGACATTTAGGACACTCACCCAAGGTTACAAAGTTAGAAAACGATAGAGTTGGAATTTGAGTCCAAGCCATCTGGCTCCAAGGTCTCCACTCTTAACCACTAAGTTCTACTCTTTGGAAACACTGGGTTAAATGAGGTTGAAACAACAATGGAATAACTTTTGCTATAGCATTTCTTACTACCTTTAATATGTACTATGAATTAGAAATCTCCCAGAGCATGACATACCATAGAGTTTCCAAAACGTATATAACCATCAACTTTCAATTTTCATGGAGCACCTAAAGGCACTAGAATATTCTTTGGAAATATTGCTATAACTTGATATTTATTAATTAAGTATACTTATTTTTGGTTTAATTTCAATTGCTTATAGAATTATCCTCTTATAGATTCTAAAATTAATGAATGTGTCAACATGGGTAGACAAAATCAAATTGTGTCCATACAACCAAATGCCTTCAATATATATTTTCTTAATCAACAGTAAAGAAAGAAAGCAGCTCATTTTCACACAAATAAATGGAAGCAAAATGTTACCTAGCAAGTCATCCATGTGATACAGGCTAAGTGAGTATCCTTCAACACTGAAAACCTTTAAATGTTCTTTCCTATAGGAATTTTAAGTTTCCTTTTCCTTAAGTTTCCCTTTCCCCAGTTTCTTAGCTCTTACTCCCTCTGCTTCTTATTATTTCATAGATCAATTTCTTAATTTTAGGCTACAGATTGTTTTCAGCCTGAATCATAAGAAACGTTTTTACGCCCTGCTTTAGATAATTACCCTGAAACTTGTGACTTGTACTTGTTGACTGTAATCATTGAAGCCTAATGTTCTTTCCAACCCCTTCTGGGCTCAGCTCCTGGACAATTAACTCCACCTGAATGACCTATTGAATGGTCAAAGACTCCATAGAGATGACGGATTTTCCATCATGTAGCCACCCCACATCAATAGCTTTGAGTTCTGCTCTTTAAGCCAACACTTAAATGTATTAATTGAAATCTATTTTTCCTAATTCAGGGGCCTTGAGGATACAGAGGATACCCCAGTAAGATTATCAGTCCTGACCAAAGAAGCCAACACAGTTTTCAAGCGAATCTCGAGACCCCTTCCTGTCATCTAAGATCAGATAGGGTGAGAGTTTCATGAATCCTCAATAGGTAGGGACAGCTCTACAACCCTGCCCAGCAGGAAGCAGGTACAGAAGAAAAGACCTCCTGTCCCTCAACTTCCCACAGAGATTTTATGGGGATCATGTCTCAAGGCGAAAGTCAGGCAGGCAGTTAGAGATAGGCATGGGATCTGCATTCCTGCACGTCCAACTCAACCCACAGAATACGACTGCCCAAAGGACTTCCTCTCTCCACCCAAAACTTCCCCTTTTCTTTGTGATTATCTATCCCTATGAGGAAACAAGTGAGTATAAAATACCCAACTAGATTAGACCAGTCTCTCACACCTGTGCAGTGAAGGCCACAATGACTTCATTTCACCCGGGCCTCATTGTGCCATCATTATAATATTGTACATATGCACAGAAGTCCATTAATATCATTATAACAGACTGAATTCTGGGAAGGAACATGCACTATCTAAAAAGATGAGGTAATAGCCTCTTGTCAGTCACAGGTGTCAATCAAGTGGCCCCACACCTAAGGAGGAGTAGCTCATTCTAGAAAGAAAGAAAACAAAAACTCCAAGTCCTCAGCTGTCAGTGCCTTTTGAGCCATGCTTTTTGCTCAGGCCCACACCTATCCCTTTGGAGTGTACTTTTCTAATGAACTACTCTTTGACCACTTTATTTCTGTGTCTCATTCAATTCTTTGCTTGAGATACTGAGAAGCTGGACACCATGTCAAGAAGGGCCTTCTCTCCGGTAACACATGTATGAGACATAAGGGTATAACTTAAATTCTTTGGTGATAAATTCATAATAAATTCAAAATGGTAGCAAAGGAAGCAGTTCCTTTCTAGAATTAGTGTATGAAAAATAATCACTACCCCCACTCACACAACAGTGATTTATTCATTTACTAGTGCCTACTAGATGCAGCAAACTGTCCCTTGTTTTTAGAAGACAATAGATGAGTAAGATGCAAATTCTGTCTCCATATCTTTCATGAAATATCCTCAGATAGATAACTCATACAGTCAGGGGAGAAATCACATTCAGAGGAGGGAGAAATGCATACGAGAAGATGAAGAAAGGGTACAGAAAAGAAATGGCATTTAAACTAAATAGGACAGGCATCAAGAAGAGAAAAGACTGATTGAGAAAAAGGAACATAATGACTTCAGCACAGTAAAGGGAAAGTATTGAGAAAAAAGAAAAATTCAGTTTAGTTGTATCCTTGTATCTGTAAAGGGAGTGACAGCCAGATATACAAGGTTAATGGAAACACGGGCAAAACCCTGCTCTCTGGAAGAACTTATGAAGTAGACAGTGCAATGTGATGGTTATGAGCAAGGGCTGTGGCACCAGATCTCATTCAGAATTCACAGCAGGGGCTCTCAACCCTGAGTGATTTTGCTCCCCAGGGGATATTTGGCAATACCTGGAGACATTTTTAGTTGTCATGATTATTTAAATATTGCATTCAAAATTGTAATAATTTAAAAGGTTTAAAGTAATATTACATTTAACATTTAAGACAGTGACATTATAGCTGTAACACACTGCTTATTGACATTTAAAGGGAAAAATATCATGCCTTTCATTTTCAAAATCAGTGGACTAAATACTTCAGAAAAATTTCTGATGAGTGCAACTAAAAAAGATGAATGTAATATAAAAATAATCTTCCAAAAATCATCAAATAGCTGGGTAGTAAAGAATTAAAATGCCAAGACACTAGGAAAGATGTGAATCCAGAGATTTTAACATCGCAATTGGGAAAATTTTGCCTGGGGCATTAGCCAAAAAAATTTGACCACCACCAAAAGCTGAGCTACTTTTTATTTTATGCATTTTTAACATCATCACAAGTATTAGATGACAAAAATGAGTCTCCAGAACCCATGAAGTATGTAATCCTGATAAACTTCACTGTCTGCTTTGGGTTGGGATCCAAAGCCACACCTCATGATTAAGAGGAAAGAAGGAACCACCTTTTCACAGAGTGCAGCCAGGTTGTCTGGGTAGACCAGAACACCTCAAACCCAAATCTCAGTGTTAAGTCATGCAGACTAATAGTGACCCTAGAAACCCAGCAGAAGCAATGAAAATCTTTTTAAAAGAAAGATAAATCACCCTGAGTTGTCAATTATTTCTACAAATAATATTCCTGACACAATGTCCATTATACAAAAATGAGCAGACAAAAAAGCAGACAAATCATGAATGAAAAGCAAACAAATCCACTCCTGAAAAGGCAACATAAACAGATACAAAACACCCCTGAGTTGACACAGAGAGACAGAGTTGGTAGTCTGGAGAGGCAAGGGCAGCCATATTTTACAGAGCAGCGTACCAAATAGAAGAGCGCTAGAGAGAGAAAGAGAGAGAAAACATTCAAAGATCTGCAGCGGGTCTCTGGAAGTGTTCAGCTGAGTATAGATCAAAGATGTATCGAAGGAAATTTACCTGAGGCCAGAGGAATTGCCTGAAAGGATTACAGGGAACAATCCTTGGAAGTAATATAAGGCCAGAACTACTCGCTGTTTCTACCAGAGAGAAGAGAAAAACATTGTAATTCACAGGACTTCAGGTAAAGTACCCAGAATATAGCACCTCAGTAGGGGAAAAAATTAGTTCTAGATTAATGGCTACCTGGCTTCTGCCTAATAAAGCTCAAAAGCAAGCTTTGACAGAATCAAATTATTTCTAAGTAACTTAACTATGTCTAGAAAAGTTAAAGCTAAAGAATATTGATAAGAATATACATATATCTGTGTATATATATGTATATATTTTATATATATATATATTCCAACGGACAAAGTATATAATGTCTGGCATTGAACAAATGTTAATTTCAAATTAAGCAGAAGAAAGTAATAAAGAACAGAAATCAAAGAAATAGAGAATGGAAAATTAATAGAAAAATCAGTGAAACCCAAAACTAGTTCTTAGAGATGATTAATAAAGTTGAAAAATCTCTGGCTAGATGATCATGGGAAAAAATAGAGAAAACATAAATTACCAATGTCAGAAATGAGAGAAGTAACATGGTTACTGATTCTGCAGGCATTGAAGGCTAATGAAGAAATAGTATGAACAACTCTATGCCAATACATTTGACAACTTAGATGAAATATACAAATTTTTTGAAAGGAACCAACTACCAAAATTCAAAAAGAAAGAAATAACTTGAGTAACACAATATCCATTTTCAGAAATTGAATTTGTAGATAAAACTGTTTCCACAAAGAAATCTCTCAACTATGAGAGTTTATTGGCAAATTCTACCAAACATTTAATGAAGACATAATGCCAACTCTACTCAAATTCTTTCCAAAATTGAAAAAGATATGTTCTTTTTCTTCATTGCGGTTATGGTCTCACAGGTGTATATATATGTGAAAACTTAGAAAAGTTTACAGTGTAGATATATGCAGTTTGTTTATGTCAATTATATCTCAATAATCTATTTTAAAAAGGTTTAAAAAATTGCATTCTCCATAAACAAGCAATGGACAATTTCCATAGGAAAATGAATAGCATCTAGCAAGAAATACAAATATTATAAAAGCAATACTGAAGGATTGTTTTGTACCTCTCACAATTTTGAAAATAAAAAGATCAAATGAATGCTGACAAAGTTGTGGTACAAGTATATTTACATAGTGCTAGTGGAGTTCTAAACTTTTCACCCATTATGAAAAACAATATGGTAAGATATATAAGAAAATGGTTTAACAATTGAGAAAGAGCTATCTGGACCAAGATGTTTTCTTCATTATGTATAGCAGAAAAACAGAAAGAAAAGATTCAGATACCAAAGAGTGGGAGAGGTTTTATAAATCAAGTTGAGGATATATTATGAAACTCTTTGTAAGTAAAAATCAATTAGAAAAGTAAATGATTGAACAAGTGAAAACACAGATGTCAATATTGCGTGTGTTATAATTACAACTATTTTTAAATGTATATTTATTGAGAGAAACAACAATGTCTGGATGTCATATGTCAAAATAAAAATAGTTTTGTTATGGTAGGGGCAATTTGGTGGTTTAAAAATTTTTAAGATCTCTGTTAGATTTGTTTTAATAGGGAAAAAAAGGCACTCCACTGGGTCTGTTTCTTACAACGTAGGCTTTCTCTTTTTTCAAAATGATTAATTCTTTGAAATAGTTTTCTATTAATGATGACTAATTTGCACTAATTCATCTACACTTTTTTCTCCTAATTTCATCAGGGATCTGAAGTACAGACTACAACCATAGAACAGTGTGAAGCCCTGAAGTAGAAGGTAACCTCATTAAGATGACATTTATCAGCTTGAACTAAGTGGCCATGAATATGAATGCAACAGCCCACTGACTGAGAAAGTTTCTTCTGTGATGGTTGCATTCTTCACTGTGCACAAAAGTTGATGAAAAAAAAGTAACAAAAGCAAAAATAATAAAAATTTTTTGCACCGTTAAATATCCACAGAAATTTGAACCCAGCATATTGCTCAATTGATCCTGCTTGGAATTGTAGATCCTTGAAAGTATTTGCTTTCAATAGATCTTGTTTGATTAAAAGTAAAGATGAGTCTCAAGATGCAGCTTCTTCTGTTTCATTTCTCTCTTTCTCTGTTTCTTTCAACATCTTCACAGCTTCTTCATCTGCATTCACAGCAGCTTCACCAAATGGTTTTGGGGAAAACTTAGTGCTTTTGGAAACCACTAAAGCATCCACTACCTCTGCATATTGCTAAAACTTTCTCTTTACCAGCATGAATGGTTGTTGCTGCATGCTTCAAACATGTTTTGCAGTAGGAAAAATTACTGAGGAACCAACTTCACTTGCCCATTTTATTTTTTTCTCAACATTTCCTTTTTAAATGTATTATTATTTTTTATTTAACTATAGTCGGTATACAATATTATATTAGTTTCAGGTGGACAATATAGTTATTTGACATTTATATACCTTATAATATAATCACCACCCTACGTCTAGTAATCATCTGTCATCGTGCAAACTTATCACAATTTTATTGACTATATTCCCCTTCATCTACGCACCCCCGCCCCCCAGCTCGTTCCCATCTGGGAACCATCAGTTTGATCCCTGTTTCTCTGAGTCTGCTTTTGTTTTGTGTGTGTGTTTGTGTGTGTGTGTTCATTTGTTTGTGTTTTTAGATTCCATTTATAAGTGAATCATACAATATTTGTCTTTCTCTGTCTGGCTTATGCACTCAGCATAATACCCTCTAGGTCCACCCATGTTGTTTCACTTGCTCATTTTATATTGACATCATTTCCCTATTTGCCAACCACCTGTAACCTAATTTTCATTACCAAAATACACATTCAAGTCACTTCAGCCACTCTAATAGCTTATCTATCTCAACATTCTATACTATAATGCAATATAAGTCCATGGATTCTTTCATTGGCTTCATACAAGTTTCTTCATCTCCCCATGTGTAAATTTAGTAATGTTTATTACTTACCTAATAGTATGGCTATGAAAACTAAATGAGAAAATGTGTTTATAGTATTTAGCATAGTAAAATATTTACTGTCGTTGCTATTAACTTCTGGAGATGAAAGATGAATTTCAAGGTAAAACAAACCTGCCAGAAATAGCTAGCTCTTTTAAACACTACCATATTGAAAATGGATTGTTTTTATATTGCATTATGAAATTTAAGTTTTGGTCATCAACATTATTAAATTTGCCTTTGTTAGAAATATAATATTAAACAAAATAGTTGCTTCCAGTATTTGGAAGGAGTTGACTTTTGACAGGAATGTGTAGATTCTAAGCTAATATTAACATTAATGTTTATTTACTAATGGACAACACAAAGTTATTATTTACAAAGTTATTATTAAGCTGAACTGAGAACCTAACTTAAGAATACACATAACTTAAAAATCATGGCTCAATTCCAGTTTAGAGTCAAAGGTACAATCTTTACTATAAATGAAATCTAAGGAGAATTTGACACATATATGAAAGAACTTAATGCTAAATATATCTCACAAAGACATCTTCTTCACAAGTTATCATGGAGCAAACATTCAAGCAAAGACAAAAGATAATAATAAATAACATAAAATAAAAAATGGTCACATTGAAACAGAAATAGATGCTCACTGCTTCATAAAGCCAAGAATAATTTCAGCCCTCTAGGCCAATTCCCTCATTTTACAAATAAATCAGAGTTCAGAGAAGTCAAGTGACTTTCTCAAGGTTACATAGTCTATGGTTGGTATAAACAGTACTAGTCTCCTCATTTGTAATGTTGTGCCTTTTCATCTTCTATATTATCCTTTCTGTCATGTCACATAAGAGGAGACACAATGGAGCACGCTGTAAAAGGTATATACCCTGGTCAAGGCCAAATGTTAGCTATAAGGCAAAGGGTTCTGTTTTTTTTTTTTCATTAGTTAATAGATCAGTTGTCTTCATAGGTAGCCAATGGTAAATTAAAATATCTCATGTATTACATATTGACTGCCATAATTCTTTTATTTCAAGCCCAGTTTAGCCAAAATTTACATGTGAATATAACTGTGATGAAAAGACAGTGTTTCTCCAAAAATAAGACCTAGCCAGACAATCAGCTCTAATGCATCTTTTAGAGCAAAAATTAATATAAGATCCGGTCTTATTTTACTATAATATAAGACCTGGTCTTATATAATATAATTATAATATAATATAATATAATATAATATAATATAATATAATATAATATAATATAATACAATATAATATAACAACATAACATAACATAACATAACATAATATAATATGATACCTGGTATAATATAATATAAAACCAAGTCTTATATTAATTTTTGCTCACAAAGACAGATTACAGCTGATTGTCAGGCTAGGTCTTATTTTCGGGGGAACATGGAAATAATACCTTAAATGATTATTTTTAAAATCTTGCCATTTTAATCAAAACAACTAATTAATTTATTCATTCATTTTCCATGCTTTGGTTAGTAATTAGCATTAGGTCCTAGATTTATGTTATATATAAAAGTATGGGCAAAATTACAATACTATTTAATTAGAAAACATTTACTTTTTGTACTAATTCTTTAGTACAAAAATATCTGAAGAGACTGAAAAATAAACTCAAAACATTAATCCAATTATCTTTTCTTTTAGTGCTAGAGAGACATTGGAGATTATTGATTTCCAGCATCTTGACTTATTAATGAACAAACTGTGACCCAGAGATTATTCACAGTGGTAGGGCTATTATGGCAAGAAGAGAAATACATTTCTTAGGTCTTGCTTATTCTTTCCAGAGAAAAGTTCAATATATTTTAACATATATATCTGAAAACTTAGAGCCCCAGGATTGGGATCTCAAGTTGATAAATGCAGAACTATACATCCTGAATGATTTTACTAACAACGTTTTCAAAAGGAAAGCATTTTAATCTAACGTAAGAAAATGTAATAAATAAAATAGGATCTTAGGCACTTGAAGTGTAGCTTATCTGAGCTTCCCACCTTAAGCTATATTTGCTGAACTTGCTAATATGTGTCACAAGTCAGATCCCATTCTCAAAGAAAAGAACAAGAACAGCATGATGACTGAAATAAAACAAGGAGTGATAATAAAAATGTGAGGATAAGTGGAAATAATTGTTTTAAGGAAAAGCTTGATATGTAAAAAATAAAAGGGCCAATTGTTTTAGAACGAATAAATATATTATGAAGACAGGTGATTACTATAGGTTAAAGAGAAACTCAAGGAGCATAATTTACTAGAAACAAAAAGCAAATAAAAATGTAACCACAGACAGAGAGAGAATCTTCTTTCATGCATACAATTAGCCTGGAGGTTCTGGTTGGACAGAGAAATGAGGATAAAAAGACATTGTTAATAAAAGATAAGGAAAGTCACTTTTTATTCAAACACCAGACAGCAAAATCAGTAAGCATAAGGCTTCCTATACATCTAGGGTTCCCAGCACCATGGGTAGGACAAGATGAGAAATAAAAGTTGTTCTACAAACGACGTAAATTGTAAACGTATGTGCATGCGCACACACATACACATACTTGAGGGAGGGGATAGACAGATAGTCGTGCATGCATTCACCTTCCTAAGGATAGAAGGCAGTTGCCTAGAATGATCTCTTGTTACTAGAGCTTCCAACGGGCACCATCCACTTTCTAATCAAGTTCCCTTCCTTATTCTATTTCAGTCTACCTCTGATGAACTAGTTCAAGATTCTCAAAATTCTCAAAATTTGCCCATGTTCTGTTACTTTATTTCAAACCTATCAGTGTTGCAAGATAAAGAAATGAAGCAGTAAACTTCATTAATGAGTCAGAGTGACAGAACAATATCAACACTGACAGATATCCATTCATCTGTTCACCACAGTCTTCTTTCTAATTTCACAAAAAGTACTGAATATTATAATTCAAAGATTACTGTGTTTTGAATAGCTAGAAAATAATTTAAGTTTTCAGATAGAGAAATGGTGGGTTATTTTTTAACAAAGTTTAATTTAATCATTAGCCTAGAATTAATAAATATATTGATTTTGGTTAGATGGTATTATGGTAAATTATATTATGTATTTACAGATTGTCTTCACATGCAGGTAGCAGGATAAACAACTCAGAATCACACACATTCTACAGTCAAGGATTGTTCTAGAATATGTAAACTAAACCCTTTTTTTGTTTTTGGCTCAGGATGACTTAGGATACACAACTTTATTAGAAGTTGTCATTACATCTCACTGGAAATGCAGAGCACTACCCTATTTTATTAGTTTTCATAAAAACAGCCCTGGAGAGTAAATCCGTACAACTCATGTTCAGATGAAGAAACTGAGGCCTTTAACTGGAGGATGTGTATGGACCTCACAAATCAGCTACAAAGATTAAAAAGTCTCATGACTATCCTACATTGTTTCCGTATGATACACAACACCGCATTCAATGGCTCCCATTAGCCAGTGTATGGTTGAGTTTCTCCATTCATTTTTGATCTAGTAACCTTGAGATTTTACACCACTTAAGTTTTATTACCTGGAAATTACATCTAATTCATCTCCACAAATACATCGAAATCAAATAAATGTAATGTAAATCAGTGTAATGTAATGTAAATCAGGTGGCTTCAAGACTGCCTTTTAATTAGACCTGTGGTAATTTGTCTCACAAATATATCACTGTGCAATCAAATTAATGTATACAATAAATTCTAAAGTGGCTCCTCTGCCATTGGAAGAGTGTAAGGCATGCTGCATTCCAAGTAGTATGGAAGTTCTCTCTGTTCTGCAAATTTTCTGCAATGAATATTACTTTCTCATTATGGAGTTCGTAACTAACGTGAGTTATATCTGTGTTTTCCCTCTTTCATGGGTAACCCAAAGCCACAGCATGACCAAAGACTTCCCAGGTAGACTCTGAGTTATGCCTTCTCTTAGTGATATCGTACATGGCCTGCAAGACTTTCTGTTATTAAAAATTCTCATGGGCTTATTCATTAGCCCTCTCAAAGGGCTTCTTTGTCAGCCATATCAATCCACCTGACAGAGATAATGGCAGAAGTTGGCAGAAGGAGAAAATCAATCAATGGTTCCTTTTTGTCCAGGAGACTCCAATATAGAGACAAAAGTGTCCCATAAATGTATCCTTTCTAAGGACATAAAGGTTCATAAACTGCAAAAAGCAGGATCTGATAGAGAATGAGCTGGTCTGTCTTCAGCTCTCAGATGTGTTTGCAATCTGACTTTCCATTCCTCAGAGGCATAGTTAATAAAATGCAGTTAATGCTCACGTCTTTCACCATAAATTTAATTAGTAAATCAGTGCTGTTCTTCAAATACACCTTACTTCAAAATGTTTAAGAGAGCACACTCTGTCAGTTACCGAAAGATTTTGACTCTTTAGTTCTACTGGTAACTTTCTTCAAAGCATATTCCTGAGCTGCATTTTTCTTGAGTCAGATAAAAATATCACTGCCCTATATTAGACATTAGTAATTGTTAGCAGATTTCATTAACTTTAACATAGGATGGAGCTTTTACATTCAATCTAGAATATGATTGATGTCAAGTATGGTATTGTTGCTACTATTATTATTGCCTGTATTTAAAACTATCATTTATGGTGTGCATACCAACGCCACACAATACCGAGCTTATTTATATCATTCTACTTAACACACACACACATACACACCCAAATCCTATGGTGAATATTTTTGCCCAATTTTTCAGATGTAGAAACTGAGCTCCAAAGAGGTTAAATTGTCTAAAGATAACCTGGCTAATTAAGTGGCAGAACAGAACTCAGCTTTATCTGACTCCAATATCCTATTTATTCAGCTAAGATGATTTTCTCGACTAGGGCGTGGAAATGCTTACAATAGGATTTAAGGGCTCTGTCTTTCCATCTCATTCAGTTTTACATTTAATAAGTATTTTTCTGAGACCTTCAGTGCCAGACAAAATGTACAGACTTGCGATGCAATGGAGAAAGAAAACCAGACCTGATTCCTACCCTCATGGAGTTTACAAACCCATAATCACACCACTACATAGAAATAACTAACTGTGACATGTG
This sequence comes from Rhinolophus hipposideros, assembly GCF_964194185.1. NCBI lineage: Eukaryota > Metazoa > Chordata > Mammalia > Chiroptera > Rhinolophidae > Rhinolophus > Rhinolophus hipposideros. Next base: position 57,199,622 of record NC_138049.1, on the reverse strand, counting down.
CTAGGAAGAAAGAGTCCAGTTACAGAAAGATACGTGTTCGCAACTTCTCTGGGAGTGGGGAAATGGGAGGTGTGTGTAAAAGGTATTTTCAAACAACAGGGAAAGGCTTAGTGACTAAGACTTGAGGGCAGCACGGAGAGGCTGAGTGAAAGCACCTCTGTGAACACGTTGAGAGGACACGGCCGTGGTGAGGAAATGGAGTCCTGACACGAGTCAGCAACTCTGTGAAATTTCTCATATCAACCTCACCTTAACTCTTACAACTGTGTATAGACGGATGAATTATTTGCCTCATCTTACCCATATGAAAATGAAAATTATATGACTACTCAGATGCAGAATCAGGAAGCAGAAGTTCTGAGAACTGAATGTCATTGTGCCTCACCTGAAAGCTGGCGCATTTTCACAGTGCTGCGCTACCTGGGGATTGCCCACTACGCGGGCTGCCTCAAAAAGAAACATACACAGGTGACCTTCAGCTGAAAGTTTCAAGTTGATTAAGAACTGTTTCATGACAGAGCTGCATTGGACAAAAACAAAACAAAACAAAATACCTCTTGAAACGACAGAAACCAAAGGACAAGTGACTTACCAAAAGTGAAAATACATATATTTTTAAATTATCACTGACACAAAATAATGATTGGATGAGAATTACAACAAAAATTTCAACCCTTGCCTGCCTCCTTCCCCCCACCATTGTTTTTCTTTCTTTCTAAACTCCAATTCAATTCACACCTTTGAAAGAATTCATTCTAATCACCTCAAGTCTCAGGGAATGCGACAGTTTCACAATAGTTCTCCCAAATTGCTTCAGACTAGAAACCGAAACACATACAAATTGTGTCAATAAGGATGACTCTAACTTCAAATGTTTCCAAATGAGATAGTGCCACTATGTAGCTGCTGAAAATAAATTCATTTCTCCTTGCAACATAGAGAAGTTTGAATTAGGACGTTCAGCTCGCTTTTATGGGGATTCCCTGTATAATCTAAAACTAAAAGTGTTTTTACACCAGACCCATATCCTAAATGCATGTAAGATTCCCTGTCAGAAAGTTTGTGCTTCTTTGTGCAAATGTCTTCTAAAACACAGCACACGAGTGTTGACATCATGGCCTAAGCTGCTTCAAATTCATTGTCTGAGTCCCTCTGGAGACTGGCCAACAGGTCTCCCGGTCTCCAGATCAGTGCATTTGCTCAAATAATCTTTCTTCCTACAATCATTTCTGAAAGTCTTTCTCATTCCTCAAGGTCCAGTGTAAATAATGAATATTTTAGGAAATTTCCCAGATGTCCCATTCAGAATTTTTTCCTCCATATACTCTCATGGGGTTGTTTTCTGCCTCTACTATTCTAATGTGACATATTAGATGTGTCCTATCTCCTCTACTTATCACTTGGTAAATTCTTGCAAGTCACAGATGACACATTTCATTTTCTCCTTTCTCCCTTGACCGTACAGGACAGTATAGAAAAACTAAGTTCTTTCACTTACAGACTCTCCTTATCTTTAAGGATCTAATTCTATACAGTGACAGAGTTGCTTTCCTATTTACAACTATGCATCATATGTGTATAATTTTTAGAGATATTTCCTGTAATGAAAATTATAATATACTCATCATAGCCAAATTCTTTATTGCCTTTTCATAATGACTACCATAACGCATTTAGCCCACTCCAAATTCTGAATATCCACGTACAAAACACATGTAAAGCATTACCATAGTCAAACTAGACCGTTCACTAGATTGTGGGCACCCCTACATATTCTTACTTCTGTCATCTCCAGACAGTTAACTCACTAATGTTGCTTCAGTAATTGTGGAGTAGACATCAGGAACCAAAAAATTCTCCAGAAGTATTATACTTGGAGTACAAAACAATATAATCTCTAGCAGACTTGTCTCTAAGTACAACAGAATGGATAGGAACCTTGGAAATTGTGGGATAACCCCTTTGTTTTGTAGATAATAAAATTGAACCCAGAGGAACTAACAGAATTGTTGGATACTCATTCCGCAATGATATCAGGACTCTCAACTCCCAACTTGCTGAGCTCCAAGGTCTGATATTTACAAAATATAAAATGCTTGCTTTAATAACTCAAGAAGACGTTTCCACAATTCTGCAATATTTGGTCTAAGTATTTCTTATTTTTTAAAATCAAGTTTATTCAAGTGTAATTTATATGCCAGAACTGACATCTATTTTAATGGTGCATTACTATTAGTTTTGAAAATGTGGATAGCTGCATAACCTCTAGAAGAAGATAAAGACTATTTGCCTTGCACCAAAACACGTCCTCAGGATTATTTTCAGTCAATCTCTATTCCACTTGCTGGGTCCAGGCAACCACTGAAGTTCCTTCTTTCTGTCATTGTAGAGTACTTTTGCTTGTTTTAGAATTTCATGTAAATGGAATCATTTGGTATGTAGCCTTTTTTGTCTGGAGTTTTTCGCATAGCATAATTTGACATGCATCGATGCTGTTGCTTACATCAGTAGTTGATTTATTTTTCTTAACGAACAAAACTTCAGACATTATTTGGATTTCACCAGGTTTTTGTTGCCCCATTTATATCAGTTGATCACTATTACAAATTTTGAAGGAGGATAAATAAACTGCACTGGTTTGATAAAGAATATAGCTTTGGAGTGAGACAAATATGATTTGGTCTGGTATTAATTCTTATTTTAACTCATACTGTCTGTGCATTACTCAGGGACTTTATTAGTTTTCCTGAGCTTTAGATTCCTCATTTGTGAAATGAGGGTATTAATCCAAAACGCAGAGTTGTTTTATCAGATTAAATGAAATACTACATGTGCATGTGTAACTTATAAGAATTCAATAAATGGTAGCTAAACGAAATTAAAAAATAAATAGGAGAAAATACAGAAGATTATTTATATAAACTTGACAAAAAGAATCCACAAAAGATAAAATTAACACAATTGAAGACATCACTAACTAATTCAACAAATACTTATTGAATGACTACTTTGTGCTGGAAACTGGTACTGTGGATTCTGTATAGCCTCTATAAAACTTATATTCTAATGTGAAACAGAAAATTCTCTAAGATATACACACACAGACACACACACACACGTTAGACGATCTGAACTTTTCGCCAACAATTCATGGCTCTTGCATCACGACAATATACCAGCTAATGCGCCAGACAATGCACGTGTGTGTGTGTGTGTGTGTGTGTGTGTGTGTGTGTGTGGTGGAGGTGAAGCAGGTTAAGGGAGTGATAGAAGCTACTACATTTATTGGATAGATAAGAAAAACTTATGTGAGGTGACAATTGCACATTGAACATATGTTTGAATGAACTGAGGAACAAAGTCATGATTTGGGTGATCATTCAAACTCAAGTGGAAAGCAGTGTATAATGACCCAAGGCTGATGTCAGCTTAGTAACTCACAACTTCTTAGGAAGAAACTCAAAGTAGAGAGAACAAAGGTGACAGTTGTAGGAAATGAGGTGGAGAAGTAGGCAGTGTCCCATCCATATAAAGTTGTACAGGCCATGGAAAGGCTTTAACTTTTATTCTAAATATGACGCGTCACAATAGAATGTTTCCAAGAGGAGAGTGACATGACCTAACTTATGTTTTAAAAGACACCTGCACCTTCCATTTCTAACATAATGACTGAAAACATACAAAAAGAAATATATCCAGATACAACACATTATTAAAACAAAACAAAACAAAACAAAACAAAACAAATAAAAACTGCTGGAAAAGTAAAGGAAATCAACTAAGGTCAGAAACAATAAGAATCTGTACTTCGAACTTTGGTACCACAATAACCATAAAATGTTCTGCCTATCCCTGGTGGATGTGAGCTGGGATTTAACAAGCTAAGTGAAGTAAGAACAGGAGGCAAAAACCTGGGAATTCTGATGGGAGAATAATGATAGCCTTGGAGGCCTGGAGCATAACTCACTTAATGGATGAACCAGAAAATAAGCTCTTAAATAGGAAGACAGGACTCAAGAGCAAGATTTGAACTTGACTCTGGATTTTGTAGTACAAAGAAAAAAATACCAATTAAAATAAAAAATCCACATTCACACAGGTTTGCTTCTGTTTTCATACTAGCCAAACACTAGCCAAATGGCCCCCAAATAATCCAAGTTGGAAATTTATTACCCGTTTCTAGTATTGTCATGCACCAGGCAGATCCAAATAGATGAAGATACAAGGCTGGACACTTAAGTTCATGAACTCATGCTAGAAAAAATGCTATATACCTCATTGCTAAATATCAATCACTGCAGTCTTCTTTGAAGTTCTCCCCTTGGGAAACTATGAAAGAACGCCAATGCCTAGTCCACCATTCAAAGCAATTTTGGAACTCTTTTTCTTGAATGGCCATCACAGCTGTCATGGTATTACCTTTAATGTCCTGAATGTCATCAAAATGTCTTCCTTTCACTATTTCCTTTATCTTCAGGTAAAGAAAGAAGTCATTGGGGGCCAGATCAGGTGAGTAGGGAGGGTGTTCCAATACAGTTATTTGTTTACTGGCTAAAAACTTCCTCACAAACAGTGCTGTGTGAGCTGGTGCATTGTCATGATGCAAGAGACATGAATTGTTGGTGAAAAGTTCAGGTTGTCTAACATTTTCATGCAGCCTTTTCAGCACTTCAAAATAATAAACTTGTTTAACTATTTGTCCAGTTGGTACAAATTCATAATGAATAATCCCTCTGATATCAAATAAAGGTTAGCAACATCATTGCAACATGTTCGTGAACTTAATTGTCACACCTTGTACATATATCTCAGGACTCAAAGAATTGCCACAAAGTTTCAAGGAATGTGAGCTCACAATAAAAACTTACTGCTGATATAAGGAGACAAGCTAACCATAAGAGCATCAATGAAAATAATAAGTTACAGGATATGCCCAAAATAGAAAGCAGGTATTAGAATTATCTAGTACCAAATAAAAAATAAATATTTTTAATATGTACAAACAACTAAAGGAAAGAATTAAATGTATGATAAAGGAAGGAGAATCTATCAAAATTGACAGGTAAATTTGGAAACAAAGCAAAAATAACTACAGACACAAATCAAACAACAAAAGCAATGTTATGGGTTAACAACAGACTAGAAAGAGCTAGAAATAAACTGAAAAATGGATCTAACAAAATTACAATGTTGGCAACACAAGACAAACAGATAAGAAATTCAAAGGAAGAATAAGAATAAGTTATAATACAGAGGGTGCCAAAAAAATGTATACACATTTTAAGAAAGGAAAATACAATTAAAATTGTAATAATATATACGATAACAAAAAATGAATACAAAGCATGTGTATACATTATTTGGTACCCCCAGTATAAGACTTATTGGGTACCAGAAGGAGAGAAGAAAGAGATAATAATTGAAAATTTTCCAAAAGTGAAGAAAGAGTAGAATTTGCAAATTCAGAAACTTCAATGAAATATAAGCAGGGGAAATTAAAAAGAAAAGCGTACCAAGTAATGTCACTCTGAAAATGCAAACTATGAAAGATAAAGAGAAGTTACTAAAAATATCAATTTGTTTAAAGATTATACACAAATATAAAACTGATAGCTAATTTTTCAATAGCTATAATAAAAAACTGAGGATGCCATGCTACTTTCAGATAAGACAGAAACTAAATGACAAATTAGAACTCTGTATTTGGTAAACACACTTTGAATAGTAAGATTGAAATACAGATACTTTCAGAAAACCCCAAAACAGTTCACTACACCTGGTTCGAAAAGGGGAATTGTAAAAGATCTACATAAGAAAGAAAGAAAATGACCAAGAAAAAGTGTCAGTTATTAAAAAATAATAATGAGCAAGGACAAATGGCAAGTTGAGTAATAAAATTATACAAGCATTGACGATATTATAAAACATAATGCCATTGGTATACAGCATATAAACATAAAATATAAGGATAAGAAAAAAACATATATATATATATACACATGTATGTACATATGTATGTACAAAATACTAACCTCAGAAATTAGTATCAGACAAAATTGATGTTAAAACACAAGTTTTCTTAAGAATAAAGAGATTTATAATATAGTATAAAGCTTCAATTCATACAAAATTCTAAATCTTTGTAAATTTAATAATAAAGACTCAAAATGCATAACACAAAAAATTGTATTCTTCAATATACCAAATTGATAGATTAAGTAGACAACTGCAATTTAAAAGATTAAAGAAGATTTAAAAATCACAATCAAGGATTTTTGGTTACGATGGTGGAGTAGGCAAATGCTGTGCTTACCTCCTCTCCTCACAAGCACATCATGACTACAACTACACCAAGGAACAACCATCATTGAAAATTACTTGAAGTCAAGTTGAACCAAAGCCCTACATCTAAGAACACACAATAGAAGACACCTTGAGACTGGTAGGAGAAGCAGAGACTTGGAACAAACTGATCTCACACACCCATCTGTGACCACTAAAAATCAGGAGCAATACCTCAGCTGCAGAGGTTCTCCTGAAGGAGGAGGGGTCCTAACACTATAGCAGCATTCCCAGGCCAGAATTTCAGTGCTAGGGAGAAAAGTTCCCAAAATTTCTGGTTGTGAAAACCAGCAGAGGCTGTGGCTGAGTGAGATGACGGGCAGCTAGAGTCCCAAATGCTCCTTTTAAAGGGCCCATGCACAGACTTACCGATGGAATCACTAGCTCTGAGTGCCACTTCTGGGCAGCAGCTGGATAGGCAACAGAGACATGTGGAGGGGAACTGAGCTGTCTTCCTTCAGGGCAAGGGCTGGAGGGGCAGCTTCCTCTCCCCTGGAGGAGCTGGCAGAAGTCATTGTTTGTTTGGTTGATCTCTCCCCCTTCCTGGTGTGCTGATGCAGGCAGCCGGTGTATTTGAGTCTCCATCAACCTGGCTTCTCCCTGGAGATTCTGAAACCCCACCCACTCAACTTTCGAGCACACCCAAGCTACTTACAGTGGCTTTAAAGTACAAACTGTCTGCCTTGGCTCATGCTGCAGACTTTCCTAAAATCTCAAAAAGGTTTACAAAACCCAAGCAAGCAGCATCTGGCTTTGCTGTATCCCGTACTTCTGGCTGAGCAGCCCAAAGCCCTGCACTATCTACAGCCAGCCTTTGTTTGCGGCTTGGCCTCTCGAGGCACCTTCAAGCACATCACTGGTGGTTGATTGCTTTGTGGCTCATGCCAGTTGGCCCCAGGCAGGGCACAGGCTGCAGCTGAATTTAGCCTGCAGCAGGTCCCCCGTTCCCGGGAGGCCACAGGGCTGGAACATCCAGTGGCCAGCTTCGGATCAAACCTGAGAATCACCTTGCTGCCTCCAAGGACAATTCACAAAAAGGGAAGACTGGGCATGCACCAGAGTTCTGCTAAAGTGAGTCCTGTTCTGTAGGATCAGCCTCTGCACCACATCTCCTCCACTGTAGTCACAGCCAGCCCTCACAGCCAATTAGCCCAAGGGTCAATCCCTCCCACTGATGTGCAAACAATAACCAAGGCTCAACTACAATAGGAGGACACACACAACCCACACAAAGGACACCCTGGAACACTCAGGTCTGGTGACCAGGGAGACTGTGCTACTGGGCCCCAAAGGATATCTTCTATATAAGGCCACTCTACTAAGACTAGGAGGCATAACAGCCCTACCTAATATATAGAAACAAACACAAGGAGGCAGCAAAAATGGTGAGACAAATAATAGAACATACAAAGCTCCACAAAGAAAATGAAAAAAGTAAACAAAATGGAGACAAGCAATCTACCAGACACAGAGTTCAAACACTGGTTATAAGGATGTTAAGTAATCTCAGGGAGAACTTTAACAAAGAGAAAGGATTCATAAAATTGGAGATAGAAAACAAAAAAGAACCAGTCAGAAATGAAAAACACAATAACTGAAATGAAGAATACATTAGAGGGAATCAACAAATGAAGCTGAGGATTGAATCATTTATTTAGAAGGTAGCAGAAAACGCCCAATCAGAAGGGCAAAAAGAAAAAAAAATCCAAAAAAATGAGGATAGTTTAAGTGGCCTCTGAGACAACATCAAGTGTATCAATATTTACATCATAGGGGCACCAGAAGGAGAAGAGAGAGAGAGCACGGAATTAAAAACCTATGTGAAGAAATAATGATAGAAAACTTCCCCAACCTGCTGAAGGAAATGGATATGTAAGCCCAGGAAGTGCAGAGGGTCCCAAACAGGATGAACCCAAAGAGGCCCACACCAAGACATATCATAATTAAAATGCCAAACTTTAAAGACAGAAAAAAAAAATCTTAAAATCAGCAAAAGAAAAGCAGTTTGTTACCTACAAGGGAGCTCCCATAAGACCGTCAGCTGATTTCTCAACAGAAACTTTGCAGACCAGAGGGGTTGGCACAAAATATTCAGTGATGAAAAGCATGATCTACAAACAAGATTACTCTACTCAGCAAAACTATCATTTAGAATCAAAGGACAGATAAAGAGCTTTCCAGACAAGAAAAAGCTAAAGGAGTTCATCATGCCCAAACAAGTATTACAAGAAATATTAAAGGGACTGCTTTAAAATGACAAAAGATAGGAAGGAAGGAAGGAAGGAAGGAAGGAAGGAAGGAAGGAAGGAAGGAAGGAAGGAAGGAAGGAAGGAAGGAAGGAAGGAAGGAAGGAAGGACAAAAAATATGAATAATAAAATGGCAATAACTACATATCTATCGACAATAATTTTAAATGTGAATGGATTACATCCTTCAATCAAAAGACATAGGGTGGCTGAGTGGATATAACAAAACCCTTATATATGCTGCCTACTAACTTCAGATCAAAAGACACATGCAGACTGAAAGTAAGGGATGAAAAAACATGTTTCATTGAAATGGAAGCAGAAGGAAAAAAAAAATTAGGGTAGCAATAATTATACCAGACAAAAAAAGACTTTAAAACAAAGGCTATAACAAGAGATAATGAAGGACCTAGTAATCTCACTTCTGGGTATTCATCCAAAGAAACCCAAAATGCTACTTTGAGAAGACATGTGCATTCATATGTTTATTGCAGTATTGTTTACAGTAGCCAAGATATGAAGGCAAGTTGGGTGTCCCTGAATAGACGAATGGATAGAGAAGAGATGGTACATATACACAGTGGTATATTACCCAGCCATAAGAAAGAGAGAAAACTTGCCATCTGCAATGACATGGATGGACCTAAAGGACACTGGACTGAGTGTAGTAAGTCAGACAGAGAAAGATAAATGTCATATGATTTCACTTATAAATGGAATCTGAAAAACAAAATAAACATAACAGAAACAAACTCATAGATACAGACAACAAATTGATGATTGCCAGATGGGAGGGGGAATTGGGAGGCTGAGTGAAAATGGTGATGGGACTAAGAAGTACAAATTGGTAGCTACAAACTAGTCATGAGGATGTAAAGTGGGGGAATACAGTCAGCAGCACCTGTAATAACCATGTATAGTCCCAGGTGGGTATGAGACTAATCAGGGGCATGAGTTCTCAAGTCATATAAATGTCTAACTACTATGCTGTACACCTGAAACTAATATAAAATAATATTGAATGTCAAGTGCAATTGAAAAAGAAAAATAATTTAAAAAAACCTCACAATCAACTCACTTGACTTATTGGCACATAGAATTACTACAGTTAACAACTGGAGAACAACATTTTTCTAAGCGCATGAAACATTTTCAAAAATTGATAATTTACTAGGTCAAAAAGTAAATGTGAACACATTTAACAGAATGTATCATAAAGCAAATGTTTTATGAACTACAATACAACTAAGTTAGGAATTAATAACAGTAAGTTGAAAACAATACACTTAAAAATTTTAAATACAGTTCTTAACAATTCAAAGATGAAAGAAGAAACTATAATAGAAGTTGGGAAATAATTAGAACTTCTTTTAACCTATTGGGATACAGCCCAAACAATACTTAAAATATTTTGTCCTTTAATAGTTATTTTTGGAAAAAAAATAAAGCTGAAGATTAATGAGTCACATAAATAACTTGAAAAGAAAAAAAAAGAACATTTAATTAATACATATGAGAAAAAATGAAAGAAATAGAAAATTTTAAAATTACAGAGGATAATGAAGCCAATTTGCCTTTTGGTAAAACTAGTAAAATTGCCAAAACTTTTGCAATGTTGATCAAGACATAGGAGGGAAAAGCACCAATTAGTCCTTCACTGGGATCCAACAAGGGCAACTTCATTCCAAACTCAGTAGAGATTAAAGCATAACAAGAGTATTATGAATAATTTTATGTGAATACATTTGGAATTTAAGTAAAAAGAAGAAATTCAACTTATATATAATTAACAAGATTGTCTTAAGAAAAAATGAAAAGCCTAAATAAATATTTTGCTAATATTCTATTACTCAAACTAGTTGGTAGATATAGGTGTGTTTAATATAATTTGTTACTTAAAATGCACATATAGTACATATGAAATATGAATTTTATAATATTTTATTTACTATCTTATAATAAAATGGTAACAAAAGTAAGTGTGTCATTTTGACTGAGGTGTAGAGAATGGATTGCATGAGGGTAAGGGCATAAGCAGATATACTGATAGTCTAGGCAGAAGATGATGGTGGCTCAGGAAAGGATGGTAGAGATGATGGTGATGAGAAAAGATTAAGTTGGGGACATATATGTATGAAGGTCAAGTCAGCAAGAGTTGCTGATATGAGATGGTATATTTAAATAACATAGAGGTTTTGGCTTAAGCAACTGAGTGCATAGTTGTGTTACTGAAATGGGAAGCCTTAGGCCACAGTTTAACTACTTACAACAGTAGCTTGCAGAATGGACAAAAGATTGCTGCACATAAACATATAAAGAAAGGCTTTTTAAGAATCCCAAAGAAAAAGAAAAAACACAAATAGAAAAAATGAGCAAAAGATATGAGCAGGCAAGTCACAGAATAAGAAATATAAATGACAAATATATGGATAGTTGTTCTTAGTAATAATTAGAGAAATGCATATTAAAAGAACAATGACATACTATTTTTCACAAACATGTTTGGGGGAAAAATGATAATTGCAGTGCTGTCAAAAGGAGAATCTAGTAGGAACATACTGTCATATATTTCTGATATTCATTTAGGTAGATATGAACCTTTTTGTAGGGTAAATGAAATCTTACATAGGAAAGAGAGGATATGACTTTTCATCTAAAATTAGAAGCTGTGACTTTAATGTGAACCAGAATCTCTCAGTGGTCATTATTTCTACCACATGGGGGAAGAGTCGGAGAATAAAACAAAGATAGTGAAATGTAAAGCTAGGAGATGAAGTGAAGTAGGGCTGTGACCACAGCTTGGAATATATGTGAACTCATATGTACAAGTACATTGACAAGTTCTACTATTGGATTTGTGAGTTGTTTTATTAGGAACCTATTTCTTTATAATAAATTAGCCTAAAACATTATAGCTTAAAATGACAAACGTATATGATCCTACAGTTTCAGAGAGTCAGCAGTCCAGGAATGGATTAGATGGGTGGTTGGACAGGCTCTCTCACAAGGTTACAGACAAGGTGTCAGCTGGGGAGACCATCATCTGAAGGCTTAACTGGGGCTGGAGGATTTTTTCCAGGGTAGCTCACTCACTCATATACCAGTTGCCTAGAGGCCTCATTTTCTCTTCACATGGATTTCTCCATAGAGCTGGAGGAGTATTTCCTTTGGAGTGACAATGCAAGAGAGAGCAACATAGAAGCTACAATGTCCTTTAGGATTTATCCTCAAAAGTCACATACCATCACAGCTGGTAGAGTGGCACAGCTGTAGAGCAAAGGCATTTGCATAGCCACATATCTATAAATCTAGTTTGTACCATATTGTCCCTCGGTACCCTTGTTGCTCAGGCCTGATGGCCAGCCAAAGGCATTTCAACCAAAATAAACGTCACTTTCTGTTTCATCTTTGGTTCCCTCCTAAAATATGACTAAGTCCTATTTCCTACTTCTGTGCAAGCTTAACAAACTAACATGGATTGTACTCTAGTCTGAATATTCACTAATTTTAAGGCCAATATTTATGAAAAATTGATATATTAGCTATACTTTCAACTCTATACTTTCCCAACTCCACGTGCTTAGTGCATTTACAAAGAAAGAGAAATTTGCCAGTCACAGAAACAGGACAGGGAAAAGGAATTATTCTTGCTTTTCATTTTAAGGTGTTACAATTTAACAAAAGTAATGCTGTAAGAGGAAGATATCAGAAGTAGGTGGAGAAGGAAGGCTGGTGCTTCTCCTGAAAATCATCAGAATTTTTTCTCATTCATTTTCTAAAAAGAGAGGTGAATATGGTGCATATGGTACAAGAGGACAGACAGGGTTACAGATCCATAGAGCAGGACAGGATATTTTTTGGTTGTGCTTTTTAAACATAAATAGCATATAATTGTAAATTTTAATTATTCCATGTGAAGTATAAGGTATTTTCATTTTCAGCTTCACTGCATTTACTTCTGACAAATATAATGTACTAAATCAACCAATAAAGAAAAATAATAAATTCCTAACATGGACTTAAGATATGAGCAGTGTTATCTCCCCTATGAAGTTAATTGCTTCATTTGTTTTGTGGCTAAAATCTCAACTCCTTTTTTAACCTCCCCTATAAATTTCCTTTACTTTCTTTTTAAGACAGAACTACGTTTCCCTGACCCACAATAAGCCCTCACACATTTTTATAGAGTATTATCATCCCAGGGGAATTAACTCCCTTCTTAGAAAAATCATTGAAATCAGAGAAGAAAAATACTGCTGATTGCCCTTCTCTTTTGGTGGCAATAGGAATGTTTCCCCATTAAATAGAAGTGATACAAAATTCAGGTACTCTCAGCCAAGCAAATTAACCCACAGGAAACTATATAGTAAATTATACATTAACATCTAAGCTTCATGTATTTATATATGGAAAGGGCATCAGACTTAAATGGCTTATCACCAAGACATTTTGTTTATTTAAAAATACTACTTGCTGAAATTGGCAAAGCAGAACGTTTGATAATGGTAACATTTCACTCTTTTAAAAGTTATTATTATCATCAGATTGTCCAGACTCATTCCTTACCGGCATCCTCTTTTTTAGTCTCAATCTTCTCATACATCACAGCTCTCAGCAGTATACAGTGAGGTTATGTAACATGGAAGCCTGGAATGGAAGGATGCTCAGGACAGAAGGGAATCGGGGTGCGTGTAATTCAATAGCAATTTAAAAATGCTAAAATTCAGTGACTTAGTGCTGTGGGTGTGAAAGAAATGGGAATGAAACAACATCCTGAGTATGAAAGTGGTCACAAAAAAATTACCTTGTCAAAATGCTGTGGATTCATCTACAGTAGAATCTCTAACTAAATGGTTGCAAATGGAATCCAATCCAGCAGGGAAAATAAGTGAATTGCAGCTAAATACAACAACATGAATGGATTTTAGGAAAATAATTTTCCGTGGCAAATAATTTGTAGAATGATATATACAGTATGATTCAATTGCATCACAAAAACTTCAAACACTTATTAATCTCCACAACAGATGGTTTGGGAAACAAACATAAGATTAAGCTATATAGACAAACAAGGGAATCATAAATCCAAAATCTAAGATGGTGGTCACATCTGAGAGTGAAGAAAATGGGACGAGGACACAGATAAGAGCACCTGTGACCTCAAGGGAATGGATTCTCTTCTAAGCTGGGTGCACTAGTGCTCATTGTACATCACTTTTTTAAATCCTTACACATATATAAAAATATCCAAATATGCTTTGGATTTCATTTATGTTTAATTAAAAAAACAAATTTTAGTAGTGTCATGTCTTTGATACTGATTAGCCCTTGAATAAACACTGATCTTCTACAGAAGAGATAGGTCCTCAAACTGAAATTCCAACTGAGAAGATAGGCTTTGGGTCCCATGCTTTGGGATCTGTATGTTGGGGGAAGATGTTTCAGATGTGCTTCCAAAGGTTATTTACTGAAGTGATGTTCAGCACGAGGAAGAAAGCCAGAAATGAATTCTACTGAGTTCTGGGAAAGCCAGAAAATCAGGAATTCCCAGGGAGAAAATCCAGCCCCAGTTTAGAGAGCAATTTTTAGTAGTCTGTTTTTAATAGAGACTATTGTAGTCTTTTTACAGTGAACATGTTCTAGAAATCCATATTTTCTAGCACCATAAAATAAATACCCTCTTACCTTGACCTATATAAAGTTAGGGGTGTACTAGAAAAACTTCTAGTCTCATGCATTAATCACAGATTTATTGGAAACAACTGTTATATAACGTAAAATGTATACTCACACCGAGGATGTGGAACTGATAAGTGATAATGCATACCTTCCCATCTTAGAAATCAATCTCTAGATAAAGCGCTGCTTGTTTGGTTTTTTCCTGAATATTCTGAGTTGCTTTTGAAGGAAGGTGATTAAATTTATGTTTAAATTTCAAGTTACTTCTCCTAAGACTGCTATCAAATTTCTCCCCGGTATTTAACAATATTACAGAAGAATTTAATATTTTAGATATTGGGAGATAAAAACTTGTCAACAACATAATTAACACAAAATTTTTTACCACATAATATCTATTGTAGGTTAGAATTTTCATGAATTCCCAGAGCAACCTTCTAAAAATGTCAAAATGTAAGATAAAATCCAATTTTATATTACTTAATTTACTGTATACAGTTGCAGTAAATTGGAGGCAATTATATAAGAAAAAGTTTGAAGGGAAAATTCTGGAGATAAAAAAATATAGTTTTGCATAGATATATAAATATGTGTATACATATACATGTATATGTATACATATATGTGAACACATATTTTATGTATAAAAATGTATAAAAGAACAATACAGATAGAAAAACAAAAAGAAAAATCACCAGATATTAAGGGAGGTTAAGAGCCAAATTAGAAATGTCCAAAACATTATGACAAGGCATGCAATATTCCATTTATTGTAAATTAGTAGAGAAGGTGTTTAGCATGAAACAGTCCATTTAATATATACATTGTGTTTGTATATGATATATATTTCTGTATAAATATATGCAACACTCACACATATATGTGATATATAATATATAGCATACATTATTTATTTATAAAATATGTGTATATGCTACAGTCTCACATACTACAACAGTTAACTAAAAGTTTTTGCCTTTACAGAGCCAATACAGTAGCAATCACAATCTATTTTCTTTTCTTTTCTTTTTTTTTTGCTGATTCACATGTTGACCTGGATATCAATCACTGTCGCTGGTCTGTGCCACCTACATTCTTCATGCTTGAGTACCTTCCAAGAATCCTTTAAACTCATGGGCCAAGTAATGTGTATCAAACACAAAAGCTATAACATTCGGAGGGGTATATTTCATGTGAGAACAGTGACCAGTTGGGAGAAGGAACAAATGAATGTTATTATGTCCACTAAAATCTCCTATTTACATTCTTTAGTAAGAGGGTTGACCCCAGACATTTAGGAGGCAAGAATCCTGATCTAATATCTTAACATGCTTTCTAAGATCAATTCAAGTCTTGGATGTATGGTGTGGTCAACCCAAATATCTGGAACTGTAAAAGAAAAGTCTAGGCCAAAGTTAAGATTCTGAAACTAAAAGAAATAAATAGTGGGGTCCTAATCCTACTAGTGTCCATATCTCCTAAACTTCTGGTTGTTCTTTAAATACTGGAATCTTGGAAGATAATGAAGTCTGGACTGAAGCCAGTTTGGAAGTCTTCCAGGTAAATCTGCTTTCTGCTTTCAGAGCTGATTCATTAAGTAGCTAGTCCAGAAAATGTGAGGATTGTTACACTTAGGAATACCAATGAGGCTCAGCCAGGGTTTATTGCAAGCATAACATCACTCCTTCCTTTGTATTCCTTTCATTGTTTGTGTGAATGTAATCCAAAAATATTTTTCTGTCAACAAAAGACATGTAATATATATACATATATATATATATATATATATATATATATATATATATATATATATATATATATTTTTTTTTTTAATCTTTGCAAAGAATATCTGGTTTCCCAGGTAAGAAAATATTAATTATGCCCCTCAGCATTTTGAGCAACCTCTTTTTGTTAACATAATAATTGACTACAGAATAATACATGTATATATTTATTTTACTAAATGCCAAAGCAGATATTTTCAGAATTTCCAAGAAACAGTTGTTACATAATACAAATACCCCTTCATTTTAGAAAAAGACTCTTTAACAATTACACATTCACTAACACTAAAACAGGAGGAGGGATGAAAATGGAATGCGTGATTTTAAGTCTTGCCTTACTCAGTTGACAGGTCAGGTCTATAGTTTCTCGAAAAGAACATTTTAAGCAGAGAAACAGTAGAGGAACAATACCAACAAAAATCTGGATATGTAGAAAGAGTAGAATTCACTCCAGAAACTTCCTTGCAGGTATATAGCCTTCCTAAAGCCACAGACATATTTTAAGTTTAACAATTCTGCCAACTGAAAGTTAAATGTTAATGTATAATAATACTGTCTTCAAAAGTATTGTACTTGACTCTCAGACCTCAGTTTTCATAAAATTAGAATAATTTTTCCAACAACAGCTATTAGAAGGTAATCCCAAAATGTATGTAGAGAGACAGTAAAAGTGCATGGTAAGCACAAGAGTTCAATGAGTGTGTAAGAGTTTATATGTAAGAATGAAAGAATTACTGACTTGCCTCTAATAGTGTGGATAGAAATGTGTGGATAACACCAGGAGATAGAGACACATCTCTGGCACTTGGTTATTCTTGATTCCTATTCTGGGTAGAATTAGAACAAAAGCAGAAAATGATGAGCAAACTTATCTGCCTCTATCCACAGCCTAATGATGCACATGCCCAGGTGTAATTCTTTTTGAAGTAAGTCAAATGCCTTTGAAAATAATTTTCATAGAGGAAGAGTTTAAAAATAAAGTGGAAAGGGATAAATTATTGATTATATTGTAAGGATTCTTAATCTAAAAGTGTCTCTATCACAATATCCATGAAAAAGATCTGGAACAAAAATGCCATAGCGTTAGCATATAGTAATATGAAACTTAACTGTGACGTGATTCTGACATATATAAAAAGTTAACCTAAAAGAGAATATGTATTTTGTTTTATGCTTTAAAAAAAACCACTTTAAATGTTTGGCTCAACCCACTACAGAAAGTAGTCATTGGAAATGTATAAGTTACTATTTAGTGGGTACATAATTTTACAGTAAGTCTCAGACATCTGTTTCCTCCTCTGATCATGAATTCAAGAAGAACATAATTCACTACACATGACACAAAAGGCTACACCTGATACAAAACAGAAAGGATTTAAGTATTATGTATAGATACTTTCTAAAATGTTTCTTTTCAAGGTAACAGTTTTCAGACTTAAAACACAAATAAAAGGAATTATTAACTCACCTTTGAAAAATAGCAAATGCTTCTAAAAGAAAATAGAAATTGATAAGAAAAGACGCTTTTGATTAAATCCTTTTTCAGTCTCCATTTCAGAAAAAAAATTTAATATCAAAAGGTGTGAATATAAGCTTGATTTAAAGGTTATTTTCAGTTGCGTTCTTTTCTTTCTTTTTTTTTTTTTTAAGGGAGAGGAGATGCCAGAAACTCTTCTCCATTTGTTTCACATTATTTCCCAGTATGATATTGACAAGAAGTAGTAGAAAGGTAATAACAGGGAAAGAGAAATTAACAACACAGAAAGAGTATTTTTGAACTTTTATTTTGACTAAGAAAAATATTTTCTGCTATCATCTTACCTTTCATTTGTCACAGAGACAATGCTGCTCATACTATAAACTCTCATGTGAAGGATTCATTGTCTTTAATAAAGTAAGACAGCAATTCATACATATATATCTTCAAAATGCTCTCCTGCTTACAGAGGAAATGGCTGATAAATAAAAGTAAGCTTCATAGAACTAACTGAAGAGAATGGCTTTACTATTTTACGGGCAATGCTAGAAATAGGTTTACTGAGCTAATTCCCCAAACAGGACAGCGTTCTATGCCTTTAGTACCAGACTTTGAAGAGTTTCATGCTTCAGTTCTCAATTAAGTACCAGAGAACTTTATAGTGCTGCATTTTCTTTACATTTCAATCTACCAGGATCCTGGTTATGAAATAGGGGTGAGGAAGGAGGATCAACACAGCTTTTAAAAGACTACTCGAGGGAATTAAAACCCTTCTTTTCCTCAAAATGCTTTATCACAGAACAAAAGAAGGTTAAGTGGGTTTGGGGGTTAGTGTCACATGCTGTGAGCCAAACGTTCTCGTCAGCTACGACCTGCATTGCGCTCTCACCACAGCGCACACCATTAACTTCCCAAGTGCTACAGTGCAGAGTCCAGGAAGACTCCTGGGTGGTTTTCACAGTGATGATGTCGGTTAGTTGTTAGCCACACACTCTCATTGTTTCTGTCTTCCTCAGAGGTAAGTACAAATCCCCCTGACTTCTTGTGAACTACATAAACAGATAAAAACACATTCCATGGAAAATAAGCATGAAAGACGATGGGGAACAAGTAAGGTTTCCTTCGTTTTGTTCCGACTGTGAGACAGAATAAGGAGTGTGGTTTCTTCAAAATTTTTCCTGTTCGTCATGATGAATCAAAGAGAAACATCGTTTAAACAATGAGGAAATGCTGGCCTCACAAATCAAGGAATTATTTTTTAATATAAAAATATTGACTGTAAAAGGGTGTGGCAGGAGACAGGCACTGAAACGTGTGTACATACATGGCTGGCAGAGGAGCATTTGGGTTCATTTTGTCGAGACAACAACTTGAAAATGTGAATCATGAGTCTTTTAATAAACTTAATTGCCTTTGATTCAGTAATTCCACTCTGAAGACTCTGTCTTAAATTGAAAAAAAATTGATGTTCAACAAAGACATATGCTATTGAAAAAGTTGGAATCAATATAGCATTCAATAATGTGAGTGACAAACTGTATTATGGAACATTCTTACGTGCCATGTTGTACATCTAATAGAACCGTATTTTCGGAAAGTATTAAGGACTTAGGTTATATGCTCATAAAAATATTATGTTAAAAAGATGGAATACAAAACTATGCACCACAGCTAGACATATAGTATATTCTCATACATATTTTATCTGAATATATTTATGAATACATTACATATATGCATACAGTGTATTATAAAGATATGTGAAATTTATATAAATATTTATCTATATATGTATATTAATTGATGTATCTATTAAATATATTATATATGTCCACATATATTTGAGGTAGTTAGAAATATCCCAAATATAATTTGTTTTTGTTTCTAGATATTTTATATATATATATGTATATATATATATATACATATATATACATATATATATACATATATATATATATATGGACTTTTTGTTTTAGTATTTTTTGTATCATACTATATATTTTTTAATTAGGGTGCACTTTTTTAAATTAGAAAAATGAATGTTAAAACCATTCGGCTTAGTTCACTGGAGTTAAAAAGTCTCCATGTCTCATAGTATAGATCACAATAGTTCCATAACTTTAAACAACCTAGATTATTCCTCCAGTTGGTAGGAACTAATGCACAGAACTAGATAAGAATGAATTAAGCAGGCACTATTGGTGCAGATTTAGATAGTTCAGGAAGAAAATCTAGTCTAGCAATGGAACACTTTATCGGGAGACTAACACTAGCCACCACAGGGCAGATAGACAGACAACATTGGGAAAGTCCCACCCAGAAAAAGCCCTAAAAGATGGGCAGAACAGAAAGGACAGCTGGGACTCCTAGAATAGACCCATCGTCTTCAGAGACCCAAGCAGGTCAGATGGACAACAGCTGCTCAGAAGACGGCCAGCAGGTTGCCACATTTCTGTCACTAGGGTAGAACTTCAAAACACAAGTACATAGGAAAAGCAAGATGAGATGGTGACTGGAAATAAAATAAGACATTACATTTTCAGAAGTGTGATTCGAAGTAGAGACTGAGTCCCAGGATTAAGAGAAAAGTGGAATTTGGTCCTGGAATTAGAATAGTAGAACTAGAATACAGGTCAGAGAAAATTGTAAAATAAGCATGGCATGATTGATCTGTAAGGGACAGTGCAGGGACAGGTTTATGAAAAGAAAATGATATTTGCTTTTAAATATACTCTGTTTGAAGGGATAGAAACAAAATAAAACAAAACCATAGTAGACAGTTGACCTGGAAATTAGATTTAGGTGAACAATCCAAGTGAAAAAAAAAAAAAAGGAGTCGTTGGCACAGCGACGATGCACTGTCTTTGCCCCCTCCTCAGATCAGCCTCTGCCCATCTCTGCCCACGACGCACAGCAGGGCGCTGATGTCTGTAGACTGCTTACCTAGTCTCACTGGTCAGCTGGCTTCAAGTTGAATTTGGCCCACAGGAGGCAGAGACAGGGAACTAAAGGGATGGTAGGAGCAGAAAGTGAATAGTGCTTCCAACAACTCTGTCGCTCCATGATTACAGCTCCCACTTAGCAGTAACCTACAGCCCAGGTTTCAGCACTCACTAGACTGTTATAAGTTATCTTCCACCCTTTTCCTTCAGCCCTTGAGGTGGAGATAATTTCTCAATACCTTATTTTCTGGGTATCACAGCATCATTTTTTTTTGAGCCCTTAACTCTACTCACATCTCTTTAATCCTTTAAACCTCTTTATCTGAATAATCTGGGGGTGAATTTAGTTTCCTGACAGTTTCATAACTGAATCAGATAACGAGAAAAATTCTTTGGGTGGGGGGTGGGGAGGAAAAGGTGTTTATATAAAGAAAAGATTCCTCTTTGATCCAGGGGGTCAGGAACCAGGTAGTATTAAACATTGACACTTGATACTCAGTATCTTGGGCACATGGATAAAGAGTGGTAATGAATCTTAGGAAAGTGATATGTTATCATGTCACAGAACTGATGGGAAAAGAGGAGATGATGAAGGTTTTAATCAATGGTGTGAAGTGCTGCAAAGAAACTATGGAGAATAAGAATAAGGAACAGGGCATTTAATTATCCATTAGGCATTGGTGACCTTTAACAGAAAAGGAGGGCATATTTTCAGGGGATGTGAAAAAGGAGTAAGTAAAGATGAATTTGGGACAAAAAAATAGACTCCATCTTTTTGGATACTTTGGCAATAAGGAAATACAAGGTAAATGATAACCAAAATATAGTATAAGACAGGTGAAGGTTTGTTTTTGTTTTCAAAACAGGAAAGAATTAAGTGTTTGAGGGCAGAGAAATAGAAAGGGAGAAACTGAAGAAGAGAAGTTGGAGGTATGGTGGGGACAGTGAAGATAGATAGGATCAGTGGTTATAAGTATACACTTTGCCCATAAAACCAAAGTAGTTATTTGTATTGAGAAAATATCTCTTATGAGACATCTTACTTTGGTTGCTCACAAAAAGAAATATAATCTAGCAAGTCTGAATATTTGAAAACCTATACATTTATCCATCTGTATAGCAAAATCTTCCAACTATATAAAATATATTTTAATACAATTTCTTTATTTTTTTACCAGTGTTTCCCATGCATGTTCCACTAGAATTTTCAAAGAACATGTTTTAGTTTGTCTCCATTTTAATTCCAATGTAATATTTCAACTTTCTTTTTTTTAAACCAGGTCAAGAAAAAATGTTTCCCTAATAGTACATGGCATTTTGCCCTTCACCACTAAGAAACCTCAAAATTGTCTTAAACATTTATTATATTTGATTAAATTTTATAAAGTACTGGATTATCATATGAGCCTAAACACCACAAGAAATTGTCATTTTCTTCCAAATGCTTAGGTTTTCAATGTTCTGCTACTCTTTATACCATGATTAGCTAAAATCACAGGGCTAAATAAACAGAACAAGATTCATCCTTACTGACACTGAATGTGTAGATTTCAAATAGTCTTTTTGATCATTTGAATTAATTTGTATCAACATTTCAAATATTATAATTTTATTGGTTCTAGCTCATAATATGACTGAAAAAGAGCCTGTGTTAGTTTTAGAAGTATGAGCTCTGCCATTTTCTTGTTTATTTACAATTGTGTTATTAGTAATATATTCAAACTATGAATTTTTGCAGGAAGCTTTTTAAAACCATCTGTTCACTTTGAGAAGTTCATCAAAAATAATGTAATCTGTACATACATCTAATCAGGCACAAATAAATTGAAATAATCACAATATGCTGAAATCAAATGGATACTCAAAAGTCCTGTGTGAACACCTTTGTTTCAACACCAAACTTCCCTCAGAATAACTCCTGATAGATGAGTTATGACACGCATGCCTGCTGAGGGTGCCATTGTCAACCCTTATATTAAGTATTTGCAAATCCTAATGAATAACCTTAGTAACCCCACTTTTGGGGACCACTGATATAAATGACCCTTTGAATTCCACCTTGTCACAGTGAGTTAATTTGTAAAGATGTTAAGATGGTTCACCTACAGCTAAGATTTCACTATTGCCCAGTGCCTTTACAAAAAACTCTTCTAATCACAAGTACTTTTATTGCTCACTAAGTGATTTGCAATATGCTATGTTAAAATTATGTACATGTATAAACATAAATGCAATATTTTGAAAGGAGTATCCACATTATATTTTCATTGTTAATAGAGATATTTTTGTATACAAGAAAGACAGCTCCAAATTTTAGGGAAGCAATATCAGAATTACATTTACAGAGGGTGCCAAAAAACATTTTAAGAAAAGAAAAAACTGTATTAAAATTGTAATACTCAATATATACCGATAACAAAAGATGAACACAAGTCACGTTTGACTTCTGCAATTCTCAAAGTGGTTATCATCAGCGTGATTTTAATACAGGTTTTTCCTTTCTTAAAACATGTATACATGTTTTTGCACGTTCTGTATTAGTAAGAAAATTATTTCTACAATTAATATCTACTTTTAATTATAGTCTTCCTTCCATTTTCTTTAACATTAGGAATCCTCTTAAGTAATTGAATGACATAATTATTTTTTATCCAAAGTAACAGACTGTAATCCACATTAAAATACAACTGGAAGCTATTTTATATTTAATTTTTTACTATCATGGTAGTTGACAAAGGAGTGCATTATTATTTTCACACTTAAAGGGTTAAAAACACAAAGCTTTCTTCTACAGACCTAAGAGAAACTATATTTCATTTGTCATTTCAATTGTATCATGAAAGATTTCTAAAGTATATTAAAATTCACACCCATCTTCTAGTAAGTTGATATATATGAAACAGAAAATGCAGTACTGTAAAAGGCTCTTATATGAATGCTACAGAGAAACCTATCACCTCTAGGAAACCTGTAATTAGTCTAAAATACAGTGCCTAATATCAAGCTTCACACTCAGTGCTGGCTCTCAGATCTGCACATGGGTTATACTATCTTAGGTTTAGTCAGCTATGAGTTTTTTTTGCTTTTAAATATCATTTATTGAAAAACCAAAAGCCTACTTACTCATTTTTTCAGTCACACTATCGTATTGCTCACGTTATGTGAGCAGCATAAATAAAACAATTTACTTCACACATTTTAGTCTTTACATTTTAGTTAAAAATATTCAGGCACCCTACAACATCCCAGTTATACCCAATTAGATTTAATTCATCGGGATCAAGAAATAGGGCAGACTCTCGCGTAGCTTGCTCTTGTGCCCCTGTAGCCAAATAGCCATTAAAAGACAGACAAGTTTAAATTCAATCAAATTGTTGGAAAGCCTGGGGAAACTGGCACCTTAGATGTTAGTTAGAAGCCAATGAGTGCCCTTTTAAGATCCTCTCCCTCAGTGCTAGACAGGGAAAATTCCTCAACAATTTCGCTGTATGATCTTCTAAAAAAAAAAATTAAATTACAGCATGAGTCTGTGTCTGCCTTTGATGAAATATAGCTAATAAAATATTAACAGTCCATAACCCAAAATTTTGACAGTTGAAAGTCAGATTATTTCCAGTAAAGTATGTATTCCTA
The DNA here is from genome assembly GCF_964194185.1 of Rhinolophus hipposideros. Classification (NCBI taxonomy): domain Eukaryota; kingdom Metazoa; phylum Chordata; class Mammalia; order Chiroptera; family Rhinolophidae; genus Rhinolophus; species Rhinolophus hipposideros. The sequence continues at coordinate 57,175,515 of NC_138049.1, read as the reverse complement.
GCTTTCAGTGGAGAAGCTTTGGACAAAGAACAATTTATAAAATAGTTTTTTTCTCTATATTACTTTGATCAGGAACCTCTAATGAACCATAAAACCCCCTACATAGTCATTTAGCTTTATTTACAAAATTGTACATGCCATTTTCAAGTGAATTTTCACAGAAGCTTTTTGAAAGAGTATTCATGTAAAAGCATTACCAGAATTGCAACTAGGGGCATGGTGGCAACAAATTCCTTCTGGCTGGTGCAGGTGACATCAGTGACAGAAGCTGGCAGATTGAGAATGGCAGTGCAAGATGATGAGTGAAATTAAATGCAGTAAGTGCTCACTTAACTTCCATAAGTTCTTGGAAACTGCAGCGTTAAGCGAAACAATGTATATAAGGAAACCAATTTTACCATAGGCTAACTGATATAAACAAGAGGTAAGATTCTACTGTCATGTATATTGGGTCACAAAAAATATCACCAAATGTCTAAATAAAGACCCAAAATAATAGTCAACATTGAAATAAATGTGAGCTATGCATACATATGAGAAAGATGAAGAAAAACAAGTACTATAATTATTTTCCAATCCACTTATTCCAGTTCAGGATTGAGAGTGGCCAGAGCCTCTCCTGGTATCTTAGGGTACAAGGCAGGAACCCAGGCTGGACAGGTTCCCCTTTCATAGCAGGGCCTCTCTCTTAATATCTCTCTCTCTCTCTCTCTCTCTCTCTCTCTCTCTCTCTCTCTCTCTCTCTCTCTCACACACACACACACACACACACACACACACACACACACACACATACACACACACTCACCCAGACTGGTACAGTTTAGGCACACCGGTTCACATCACGTGCACATCTTTGGGATGTGGGGAAAACTGGGATTACCCAGAGAAAACCCTTGCAGACATGGAGAAAATGAGAAAACTCCACACTGACAGTGGCCCTGGCTGGGAATAATTTTTTTTTTCCTCATCAATGTGATAGCCAAAGGACATTGAACCTACTGTAGAATAAGTCCCATTTACAGACTCACTACTACTCCCCTCCCACTGTTGGCCTCGGCTTCTCAAATCTTCTGATTGATCTAGATAGACCAGTTAAAAGAATTCCAAGATGATGATCTAAGTGAGATATGATGGTAGGTGCAGCTAACTTGCTGAGGTGGGGCAGATGAAATGTGGTCAGATCCGGGTGTATACTGAAGGACAAGTTAACAGATTCTAAGTTATGTAACATATCTAACAACTGTGTGAAATGCAATGAAAACATGCTGACCACCTCTTATAAAAACCAACCTCTCTAGTCATGGTAATAATAAAATATGATGTGGCTTCAGTTAAATAAAAATAAAATAAAAACACTTAATATATTCTACAATCTGGCCCCAAATTTCTTTCTCATTACTTAGTTTCAAGTGCCCTTTCTTCCATCTCCACTTGCATTCTAGCAAATGGCAACAGTTTTCTGAACAGTGTATAATCTTGGGTCATAGTCTTGACCATATTCTCAGTTTTTCTTCTACATGGAATGCCCTCCACTTATAATACCCCACTATTCTCTCAAGTCTATGAGGATTTACAGCCTAAGTGATCCCTTCCCATCTCCTATCCAAGTTTGCAATGTGTTTTAAAGAAATACGGCTTGATAATGAATGAACTTTGCATCTGTTCCCAGTTCTGTCTCTGTGGGGAAAAAAAAAATGCCTAAACTTATAGCAATATATTTCTTACATCCTCTCCAATCTCTCTCCTAACTCAAAGACCTAAGTCCTATATAAATCAGAAAACAAAATTACTATTGTGGAAGCAACCGCGGGAAGAAGTCTGGTAGCTGGCTGTGCATATTGAATAGTGCAGTTTATCAGCGACCAGTGACTGCTGTTATCTGAGAGGAGCCGATAACCAGGAGACACCAGTCAGAGGAAGATAAACCTGCAATACAGCACAGCCACACCTGTGAGTGCTTACTAGATTATGGAATATGAACTAGAAGGAATGCATGCAATCAACCGATTTCTTTGTCAATCTGAGAAAAAGATCTAACCACCACTTATGAATAGGAGCAAGGCCAAAGACAATTCATGCACTCTGCATTCTAACAATCTGAGTTTTAGTAAATCTTACAATATTCACTGGGAAAGAAGGTAGCCATGGAATATAAAGGAAAAAAAATACTGTGTAGTAAAATAAAAGAATATAGCAGTTAGAGATTCAAACAGCATATCCCTGAAAAAGAGCTACTGAAAGATGTGGAAGAAAAGTTCAGGAAATTATCCAGCATGTGTGTGTGTATAGTATATGTATAGACACATTGCACATAGTTTTATGTTCAACTTTTTTAACCTAATTATTTTCATGAACACTTAACCAAGTTTTAAGTATTCCTGGGAAAAATAATTTTACTTGCGTGTAAGAACGTTCCATGATGCATTTACCATTCACTTTGTTTAATTATGATGTTGGTTTAGCTTTTCCCTAGAGCACAGATCTTTGTAGAACATCCTATTTTTTACACTGTTAGGAATATTATTGAATATGGAATTACTGACGCAGAGGAGAAAGAGTAAATTACTTATTAATATCAACTGAACAATGTGGACATTTAAAAATAAACAATTTCACATATATTGGAGGAGGCCGGAAGAAGGCAAAGTGAACCACAACTCACCCGGAGATCAGTGAGAAAGAGCCAGGCCAGGAGACAAGGCAGGTGTGGGTGTGCTGCTATCCTGAGGGTACATTCTCTACACAGACATCATTATGGGGAGAGGAGACATTTTGAGATGTCAGAAATTCCTGAAAGAAATTGAAACCTTGACTTGACCTGAAAAGGACTATTTAAAATGATGGAGCTAAGTTCATTTGAATAAGCCAACTTAATCTCTTTTTCTACTCTTGGCAGAAGTGAAGCTTGAAAGAAGCAAGAAATCAGCTAAATAAGGAAAGCTATATTTGTCATGAATATAATTTTTGACTGGTAAAATTATATATACTACAATTAACTGTTATTTTTCCATCTTTTTTGAGATATAATTGACAAATAAATATTGTATATATTTAAGATGTATGACTTAATGTTTTGATATATGTATACCCTGTGCAATAATAATCTACAGTTAACTTTTTAAATCCTTTATAATATGTGCTTTTATACACAGCTACCAAAATGACTGAAAAGATGAAAAAAATAAACAGACAATATTAAGTGCTGGCAGGATGTGGAGAGTAACTATTACTCTCATTCTGCTGGTTAAGAGTGTAAATTGGTAATCACTCAGCAAAACTACATATCAGTACTTTCTAAAGCTTAACATATGTAATCCTAATAACTCAACAATTTTACTCCATGCGTATATACAATCAACCCTTCAATTCAACCACCCACAGATAAAAATTATTCGAAAAAAAATGCCAGAAACTTTCAAAAAGCAAAACTTGAATTTGCCACACACCAAGCATTATGCTGAATCCACACAAAGTGACATTTAGGCATACCCTGGTGTAGCCTATATGCAAATTTATATTATATGCAAATACATGCAATTTTCTATAAGGGGCTTGAGCATTGCCGATCTTGCTATCTGTTGGGGTCCTAAAACCAATCCCCTCTTAGTACCAGTTGTCCCGGTACTGAAGGATAACTCTATCCAACGGAAAAGTCTAACAAATAACATGTACAAGAATGTTCATAGACATACTATTTGTAAATTGCCCAAAAGAAAGAGAAACCTAAATGTCCACCTACAATAAAATGAATAGATGATGGTATATTTATACAACAGAATACTACGAGTAATGAGAATAAATCAACTACAACTGCACACAGCAACATGCATGAATTTCAAAAATATAATCTTAATCAAAAGAAAGCATCAACAGAAGAGTTAACCTACTATACTATACTATACTATTTTATACTATACTATACTATATACTATAACATACTATAGTATGTTAGTATGTTAGATCCCTAACATACTATAGGGATCTATTTCTGAAACACTTATAAACAGGCTAAACAATCATGGTAGAGTCAAGATAGTAGTTAACTTTGGGAGGGGTAGTGGCTAGAAGAGGGCCCATGGGAGCTTTTAGAATTCTAATAATAGTGTTTCCTGATACAATTGCTTATTTACAGTTGTGTTCACTTTGTTAAAATTTATTGAGTATATACTCATAATTTGTGCACTTTTCTATATACTTTAATGAAACTTACAAAAAAACCCCACAAAAGACAGGGAGTATGGAATTAAGGATAAACAAGAGATTAGTAGTAAGGATATGGAGCAAAAGCAGGAGGAGAAGATATGTACTGAGCAGAGTCCAGAGAGGTCAGGTACAGGCTTCCAAGTTCTTCCCAATCCAGAGCCAAAGAGAACATGCTTTCTCTCCAGCATCAAAGCAAAGAGACATGTGCAGAATGTCTCGGTTCAAATAAGCCTGGTTTGAGTCACAAGGTCCAAGATTTTTATGAGGAGTCAGTTACATAGACATATTCTGCTATGTAACCAGCTATGACAAATGAAACTTAGGATCCCAACAAGGAGATCAAGTGTACATCATCAGTTCTGAAGTTTGTGCAAATCTGAAGATCCTGGTATATCACAGTCCATTTCCTCCCTGAGTACATAGCAAAAGCATCAATCATTAACATAAAGAACTTTTGTATGATCACACGCTCAGTGGTTGGCCAAGGATTAATCATGGTTCTAGGTTCCCTAGGAGACATGCAAGGACTGAGCAATTGGGCCTGATATGCTGACTTTTTCTTCACAGGATCACCATAATTTCAGATTGTCTTCTTAATTATAACCTCATTTCCTGTAAAAAAAATGATGCCAAAAACTGCAAGTCCTATTTGTGGCGCCTGTAATGGACACAAGTCAATGTTGTCCTTATTTCCAAATTTAGGCAGAGTTTTACTCTTCAGGGAAAACAAAACAAAACACCCTTATGAATCGAGAGTAATGTATTTGAAGCATATAGATATTTATCCACTATCAAAAAATAAAAACAGTTAATACAATGAATAGCCAAATAATATTGGGGAATTTCATTTTGCTGGGGTCCTTTTTCCTTTCCCAAATGTAAGTGACCTGGATGTGGATGAAAGCAGATAATTCACTGTGAAGGTGTGAAGTCATTTTATAAATTGAATACTAAATATGTAATTTCAACTTTCAAGGTAACTATGACACCTATGCTATTTCACAGTTGTTTTCTATCTCACTAATCCTAGCCATTGCTTTTATTTCCTTCTTCCAAAACAAAATAACATAGCATTTAAGATTTCTTCTGTTAGTTCTCTTTTCACTGCTCTTTGTACCTATGTTCATTGCAACACATACATTTAAGCCTTATACCTTATTTTGTTAGACTGGTTTGATGTCAGTCTCCCCACCATACTGTCCTGTCCTCTGAGGCAAAAAAAGCACATCTTTTATTTGGAAACTTCAACATCTAGTATAGTACCTAGCATGCAGTATGTAAACAACAATCTATATTAAATGAATCACGATTTAAAAAAATATGTTATTTAAATTTGTCTAAACCCATAAAATGTACACCACCAAGAATGAATGTTACCGTAAACTATGGACTCTGGTGATAATGATAATGGGGGAAGCTGTGTATATGGGGGCTCTGAGGCATATGGAAAACCTTTGTACATTATAACCAATTTTTCTGTGATCCTAAAACTGCTCTAAAAAACAAAGCTTACAAAAATTAATCACAAAGCTTTTTGCTATATTGAAAGACTTCTGCCACCATGTTAATATAAGTGTCATTCACTTTGAAACTTAGACTTTAATAAAAATGGATTTTAAAAAGGTTTGTAAAGTAAGTCCACCCCACCATACCTCTTCTACCATTTCTCAAAATCATGCGTTTGTTTGAAATAGAATCCTCTGGGAAATCAACCATGTCATCACGAAAACCTGTCTAGGCACTCAGGTTAAATTTGTGCTGTCTCAGAAATAGCTGTCAGTCTTCATAAAAAGTATTGCCAACATATGTAATGGATATAAGAAACTTCAGATAAAGGGCTTTGAGCTAATAAATTAATTGAATGCACCTATGCTTTCTCCCTGATTCACTGCATAGAGCTAACAATCTACAAGATAAAAAAACATATGGCCAAGGGAAAAAAAGTGAGCTCCATTTCTTAATGCTTCTGGTAAAGTTCCTGTTATGTGCAGAGGAAATTTATGTGGCTCATTGAAGAATGTGAAATGAGATTAATCTCTTGAGAGTAAGTTTAAGAAATACTTTAAAAGATTTACAAGTTTTCCTTCACGAAACTTATTCAAATGTCAACCTCTATTCAAATATCTCGTGCTTTGGATTGAAGCTGATTATATCTGTTTGGAAAGTATCCCCAGGGATCTTACTGCTATTCCTCAAAGTGATAGAATTGTTTGAAGCAACTCAAAAGTCTTTTAAACCAGATACTTAGAGGGCAGGAAAAGAGGAGACTATATGTATGATGCATGCAGGGAAGGTGGGTATCTTGCCCCCAAATCAAATGACCACAATGCAAAAAAATATAAGACAGCCTCTGGCACAGATGGCTCTAGTACACTTTTCCACATTTCCAGAATTTAGGCATTAAGATTAGAATTGAATATATGTTGTCCCTAAGCTAAAAGTTGTGCAATTTAGGATGTAAGTCAAAGAAGGAATTCTTGTCAATACAGTATTTAGTCATTTCTCTATTTTCCTTAGATCAATGTCTTTTACATTCACTCTTCTTTGGTTCTCCCTTCCACAATCTGAACTCTACTTCTCAATGGCCCCTTCAACAAGCATTTATTGAGCACATACTACACAGCTCTACGATTTGAAGATGAGATGTGAACAAGTCAAAAGGACAGGGAAAATATGTGTTCCTTGTTATCTTAAATCCTTTTATTCAGTGTATTCCTGCCAAATAATTAAGAAACAAAGACATTCATGTTAGATAGTGATAATTGTTTTTTGCAGATTTTATAAACTAAATAAACCACTATCTACTATAATTTTTTTAAAAAGAGAACATAGAAAAATTAAGAAACAAAAGGAAGATTATCAAACAAAGAAAATTAAAAAAGACTGTATTAGGCACAATTCTATGTTAATAAATTACAATTTTTTAATAAAATAGAAAAATTTTCTGGAAATGAAAATCACTGAAAATAGGTGCATTCCAGTCATAACCATAATAATGAGGAATTTTGAAAAAGTTGTCAGAGTTGAATTCCATTAATGCTGTCATAATGAAGCAGTTTAAATGGCCAATAGTTTACATTTCTTTGGAAGAAATCATTTCCCTGTTAAGAGAAATGTTGCAGGGAATAAAAAATGAGAATGATTCTCAATTCATGTAAAGATGCATAGCCTTAATAGTTTGAAAATGCTGTACGTATAAAGCAATAACAGAAAACACGGACAAAAACTGATAGTTGACTACAAGAAGTGAAAATATCTCAGAGAAGCTCCAATGGCACAATCGATTAGTGCGCAGTACTTATATGAAAATATCTCAGAAACACCATTTGTACAGTTAATATGCACAATTCAAACTGGAGCAAATATTGGATCAATATATGATACAGATACAGTGAATATGTAGAAACATTTACCCATCAAAATGAAAATAATTAGTAAATGACACAATCAGGCAGTATCAAAATGTCTAGAAAAGAAAATATAAACAATAGTTATATATTCAGCCTTATTGATTATCAACTATATTAAAATTAAAATAATAAGATTAAATTTTTACCTATAACATATGAGTTCGGACAATTAAGTTCACGAACTCATCCTAGAAAAAGTTCTACATACCTCACTGCTGAATATCATTATGGTCACCTTCGAAGTACTCTCCCTGGGAAGCTATGCACTGATGCCAGTGCCTGGTCCACCCTTCAAAGCAATTTTGGAACTCTTTTTCTGGAATGGCCATCAGAGCCGTTGTCGTATTACGTTTGATGTCCTAAATGTCATTAAAATGTCTTCTTTTCAATATTTTCTTTATTTTTTGGTAAAGAAAGAAGTCATTGGGGGCCAGGTCAGGTGAGTAAGGAGGGTGTTCCAATACACCTTTTTGTTTCCTGGCTAAAAACTCCCTCACAGACAGGGCCGTGTGAGCTGGTGCATTGTCGTGATGCAAGAGCCATGAATTATTGGTGAAAAGTTCAGGTCATCTTTTTCACACAGCCTTTTCAGCACTTCCAAATAGCAAACTTGGTTAACTGTTTATCTAGTTGGTACAAATGCATAATGAATAATTCCTCTAATATCAAAAAAAAGGTTAGCAACATCATTGCAATGAGTTCGTGAACTTAATTGTCAGACCTCATAGGCTTTAAAATCTTACTGTGCAATGGATACCATGGACAAGGGGGCTAGGAAACAAACACTTTCATTCTGTTGTTGGAATCATAAATTTTATATCAATGTTTTTTAATGACATTTTTGCAGTATACATCAAAATTTAAGTGTATATCAGTTGGCATAACAGTTGAATTTCTAGAAAACTGACTTAAAGTAATAGTTTGAGACATCCACAAATTGCACCTAAAATGATATTTTTTGCAATTTTATTTATAGTAAAAAACAAAACAATTTAAATGGCTAACAATAGAAAACTAATCAGGCACATTTCAGAGGCTGTTAAGTATCACGTTTAAGAAGAAAGTGTCGATTTTGTACTGTTTGGTGATAAGTTATGCAACTAGAGTATACATCCAAATTTCAAAGAAATTATCATATGTTATAAGTGTGTATTTGCATAGAAATAAATCTCACAGAATATATATGAGAAATATTAACACTGCCCCATTTTTGGATGGGATTATGTTCTATCCATTTTTCTTTATTTTTTACATTTTCTCCAAAGAAAATGCATTAATTTTATAATCACATGTAACAGTAATAATAATATAATAATAAAATAACAATAATAGGGAATAATTCAGGAAGTGAAATAGGGAGAAAATCCCAGCTATAAAACTTTAGAGAATTGTGGCGTTTCCTCTGGAGACTCATTGTAAATGGCTGACGGCTAGTTTTCAGGACTCAATGAAGAACAGTTTTAAATGAGAGCCAAGGGATTTGACCAGATTCCTTGCACAAAGACATTCTCGCTCCACTGCTTTGAGATGAGAACTTTTCCTTTGGGGGTGATTCGTCTCTAAAGGAATCTACTGACATCTATTATACAATACTCAGTGCATTGTAGCTTGAAAAAAAATAACAGAGCAGGGTGTTAAGGAATGATATAGCTCTATCCTCACTTAAAGTTTCTCTAGTTTGTTAAAAGGCTAACCCAAAGAAAAACATCTTTATTTCAACATTTGCCTCCCAACACAAATATTTCCGACCTACATGAAAAGGAAAATGCAAGGAATAAAAATGAATCAAATATGCATGATCTGCCTTAAATACAAAGAAAATTAAAAGTGGCTTGCCAATAAATGAGATTTCCTAGAATTAGAGTCATTATAAGCTAGTCTGTTATTAACGAATCTGGAGAAAGAGCCAATGTTAATCTGTGGGTCTATCAAGTTTTCATTTTCTCTATGTGCCTTTTTTCTTTCACTGTTAAGTCTCCTCTAATTCCAAAGGTATGAAGAAAAACCAATTACCAAGAGAAAATGAGAATGGTGCTAAAAATATTTTTCTCCCTTGATTTTTCTTCCTTGATAGTGGATTTATGTGACTCAGTTATTTTTAGCTATTGACTTAAAGATTCTCACTTCCCTTACACAATTCTCACTGAATATATTATTTCCTTTTTTGTTTATAGAGCTTTAAACATAGTATATGATACATAGCTTGACAATGTATGTTGGAAAATTCATACGATAGTGAATATTGATTTTATATCTAAAATAAGCAAGCTCAAATCAGCCAAAAATTTCCTTACAGTAACTAAATTATACCTGATGATATAAACTACAAAATAATGATGGCTTATTTTATGAATCAGTTAATTCTTAAAACTGTCTAGTTATTGATCAAAATGAGGATTTTTTTAAATAAACCATTATCTCTACCTTTTATAAAACTAGCATGAACATTATTTTGGAAGCTAATAAGTTTTATTGGTCTGGCTAGTATGTAAAATTTTTATTGTCATCTTTAGCTAAATATTTCTTGGTTACCAGTTCTAGTGAAAATATAAATAAAAAGGAACTTGCAAATGGTACAAATGGCAACCTTGCTAAGCAACTATTTAAAACAATTTTCTCACTGAAAATAGAGCAAATGCAGTCGAATTTTAGGTAGAACTGGGCTGATAAAAATACAAATAAAGTCTCTGCGTCTATTTCAGATAAACACCCATTACTAAATGTCCAGCTAGGTAAAACAGGAAATACAATACAGCAAAAATAAAAAGCATTTTCTGTAAACATTTTTGGTGGCATTATTATTAAAATATTTGCAAATTCGTGATATTACCCTATTGGGAAACAATCATTTTTCTGTATTTGCACCCCGAAGAATGAGAGTTACACAATATTATTGCAGAGCATAGGCTGTCAAAATCAAGACTGTCAAAATCATAGACTGTCAAAATCAAGAATGCAGACTGCAAATAAAGAGCAGGAGCAAGTTGGAGTGGAGCCCAAGAGATCAAAATCAGAAGGGGTTTCCCCGAGTTATGTTGCTGGGAGGGAAAACTATGATTTCCTATTGATTTGAATGTATTTTAAAATGACCTATTCTTCTTCCATGTAGAGCTCAGAAAACAGTAAAATTCAGTTAAAACCATGCAGTATTACTTTGCTATTTATTTATTTATTACAAAATATTTGAACCAGGATTTCACAGAAAATCTCAGCAACTACTTGATCCATAGTCATCATTTGTCTGAACGTCCTGAGTCTATTCAGAGATACTTCTTCACATGTTTCAACATGTGAAGCTGAAGAATGTAGTAAAATGGAAAAATATGGTCTTTGAAACATTGACGTGCTCAGTAAAATCTTCAGCTTGTGCTACAGTATTTGGGAGCAACATTTGATGAAGAAACTATGGCCAAGGGACATGGAGGTGGTCTATTCCCTCCTTTTCTTTTCCCTTCTTCCACATGCTTCTCCAAACCTGGGTGTTACAGAGATACACTCAGTGGAGCAGGACCCCTAAAGACTTTAACAATATAGAAAAATATTTCAGAAATTTTTTAAAAAAGAATTTTGACCCTGGGATAAGATAACCAGTGATAACTAAGCTTACCTCCTGTTTCTAAACATGATTATGGAGTTTATATTGCATATCTCTTATTTAGATATGCCTGATAGACAAAAATAAAAATGTCTCACGTATGTCTTCAAGCAAGTTTTCTATACCTCTTTTTTAAAGCAAAAGTGTTGAGAAAAGGTGACTTTCCATAAAAAGGAAACACGTCAGGTGTTTCGAAAGGTCAGACTTGATTTTGACAAATCCAGAGTATCCTCAACCACACAAAGGACTAATTACAAGGAAACTATTTGTGTTGTTAGAATCATAGTGATTCTATATTTGGAAGAGAACAAAAAATTCTGTGTGCCATGCCAATGCTTTTCAAATTAGGGTTCATCTACATAATGCAGGTCTGCAATTCAATGATATTTAAACCATATATATATGGTTAAGAATATATATATTATTCTTAAACTACCTGAATGAGCACCTTATAACTGCCATGCAGTTAGAAAATCTTAATTTACAATTGTGTTTACAATTGCGTAAGTGTCAAAAACTATCATTTTAACCCCACAAGAGAACTGGGTCAGGCTATGTAATGGCTAAAACATTAAAGTGTATAAAAGTTTGAATAGAGAAAGGAAATGGAAGAAATGAGTTACTACTTAATATAGATAAGATAAAATCAAAAGAATTCCTGTCTTATTTTCAATACCATATTTGTGTTGCTTATAGCAATTTAGCTTCAGCAAAAAATATATCATTTATCATAACATAAAATTATTTAAATTAATCTGAAGTTGACTTGCTAAAATGGGACAAAAACCCAAAAAAAAAAACTTTAGGGAATCCCATCACATGTCTGATAATTTATTGAGAATTAGAGAAGATTCTTTGAAGAAAATGTGTAGGAGTAGAGAATGCCTTAGTGTCTGTTCTGCACTCTGTCCCATTCTCCCAGTCCTAGGAAGAAGGGGAATAAGACTGTCCTGCTCTGATATTTGGGACCACATTTCCAGAATGCAAGACTGGCCTCTTATTTCCCAATAGATGTTTGATGAGCTATGAAAAGCCATATACACACTTAAGATTAGAGCAGAGCACTGGAGATTTATTTAAAGTTCAGGAGTAAATGGAGACAGATGCTTGGCATTAGTTAGGATGAATCCAAAGTTAAATTCCAAGGGTTGGAATGCCCTTGAAGTCTGAATGGGGATAGAGAGCATAACTGAGAAAAGCCTGAAAATTCAGAGCTTGACAGAGTAAGGTGGTATAGTCTCCCAGGAACTAAGGGGACACTGAGAAGTTAGAAGGGCTAGAATGAGGTAGAACTTTGCTAAAACACCGCAGAGGTGTCTTTCTTGAGGATGGGAGTAGCGAGTTGTTTGGAGTATGCTCTTTCAAGATCAGGGAATGGTACAGTGTGTAGCAGTCAGATAGGACCTGGTCTTTTCCTTCCAATACCATTGCCATGTCCCAGACCAAAAGGAAATAGGAACAGCAGAGTAGTGGAACAGGCCAGGAAACAGGAAAAAGAACAGAGCACACTCCTTTCTCTAGGGGTCTACAGTATTGTACTACAGGACTAAACTGGAGGAAGAAGCAAAAATAATTCATTTAAGTAATATCCATTAATTCTTAATTATCCCATATTACATTTCAATATTTATTACTTTAATGTCAATTTATTTAATTAATATTGATATAAATATAAGGCTGAAGTTTTTATTTAGCTCGTAATTGGATATGTACATATGTGTATTTCCCTCCAGGCCCACTGAAGAACATTTTAAATTAACTTTTAAATAATTTTAAAATTATAGAAAAGTTGCAAGTACAAATAATTTTTTTCTGAATTATTTTAAAGTTAGCTGCTGATGCAATGTCTTATTATCCCCAATTACTTTAGCATGCAATTTCTCTAAACAAGGATTTTTACTACATAACTATAACAAAGCTATCAAAATAAGGAAATCAAGGCTAGTGTCAAATCCTCCAACTCCAGTCAATTTTTCCAGTTATCCCAATATTGTCCTTTCTAGTAAAGAGACCCAATCCAGGAGAACATGTTGTCTTTAGCTGCAATGTCTCTGTAACACCCTTCAATCTAGGAGAGTTTCTCCTTGACTTTCACGAGCTTGAAAATTTTGAAAATTATCGACGAGTTATTCTATAGAATGCCCTACAATTTGGGTTTGTCTTATGATTACTCATGATGAGGTTCAGATTATGTATTTCTGGTAGTAATATCACAGAAGTGCACCTAATCATATGGTACCTAAGTTCAACTTGTCACGTTACTGGGATGTTACCATTGGCCATTTGATTAAGATCGCATTGCACTTTTAATATCTAAAAATGAGATAATTCTAATACCTGGAAGTGGCTAGAATAATTATATCCCATATGTCATCAAGGGCTAAGAAAGAAAATCTCATGTAGTCTGTTTTAAAGCAATAGTGAAAGCTAGAATGAATGCATTATTTATTTGTACTCTGTGGAATCAAACAAATCAAGGCAAATCAAAGCAATTCAATCAAAAACCAGGAGATGCTTGTTTTGGTTTTAATTTTATAGTTTTATAAGTATTAAAGATTTATATCTTGCTTATATTTTGTTTATGGATATACTTATTTAAATAACATTAGTAACATTAAAATTAATATTAAATACTGAGATCTGTGAGAACTAATCTTTAAGGGTTCACACATAACCCAAGTTTAGAAGAAAAGCAATGAAATATTAAAATCTATTGATGTTACATACAAAAAATTTTGAGCTCCAGACAGGTAGAGGGACTATAATTTTCTGGTGGCAATCCAGAAGCCAAACCAAATCTTACAGGTTAAAGCCTTGTTTTCGTTTACCCAAAAGGTAGTCCATCAGTTGTGCCAAATTGCCTCTTCTCTCTACCTCCCAAGGATAGGGTAGGTAGTAATAATAATTATAATCTTAATAACAACATGTATTGACTACACACTATGTGCCAGTAATTAGTCCGAGTATCATATGCTTATCGTTTTACTTCCTTCTCACAACAATCCAACGAAGGACGTCCTATAGGTATCTCAATTTAGACGAGATCTGGTGTATTCAGGGTGGGGTGGCCATACCCAGTATCTCAATTTAAAATGTAAGAAAACTGAGACATGAAAAAAATAAAAGAACTTTACCCAATGTTACATGATTTCTCAGTGGTGCAGTCAGTATGGGAATGCGGCTCAAACCGGTGTTCTTAAAGTTCACACTACTCTACTTCTCTGCCTGCCCTCTTGAATTTTGCTCAGAGAGTTCTTACTGCTCTATGTTGAATGTTGAAGTTGTGTGTGTGTGTGTGTGTGTGTGTGTGTGTGTTCACTTCTTTCTTATGTGAGTATAAACTCCTCAAGAATAATATTTGTCTTTTTCATTTTTATCATGTCTCACAAGATGCTGGACACAAGGAATAGTGTCCAGTAAATATTGCACCTGAATTAATTCAAATTATTGAATGGAAGAGAGGTGGAAAGAATGCTAAATGTAGAAATCAAGATAATCAAATAAGCTGTGTGTTAGAAGTATGGAAATCGAACCTCAATGACAAAAGGTTTTAATTTTTGAAACAGTCTGAAGGGCCAATGGAGGTTGAAGTTCCTAAATCCTGTGCAGGATTGGTGAGGGCCTGAACTGGAGGATGGAAATGTTAAACTCCACAAAACAGATACAGCTATAATGGCACTAGAAAAGAAACAATATGGATGAAGTAGGAGACAGTGAAGTGACAATAGGATCAGGAATTAAGCATAATGATTGGTTTTCCATTCCTCAGAATTGACTTGGAGGAAAGCTGACTAGCTGCTAGGACTTGTAGCCATCATTCAGATTAAGTGTGAAGCTGTTACAATGATGGGGATCACAATGACCAGATAAACAGGCTTATTATTTGAAGAGCATGACGTTGACAATATGTTCAGTCAACATATGCACATCAGTTTGGTAATGTTACCTAAATGAACCTAATTGGTTGACTAAGTTGACTTGAAAACTTTTTGGACAAATGTGGGTGCATACAAATAAAATCAGAATTAACCAATCAAAGAGCCAATGTTTATTGAATATATATATGAATTAGCATATCTATTAAGTAAATTAACAAATATTTTAGGGAATTTGTAGTTTTTGTCAGGAGTTTCGCTACTGGCAACAAATAATTATATCACTGCTAAACATTCTGTACAGTTACTGCATACCTGATAAGGAATGCAGCAAGGATAAAAGAATACTTATTGCATTCTAGTAAAACTCTGGCTCAAAAGCAAATTTTAAAATATCCAGTTTAAAAAGCCTACTGACAAACAGTTTGGAAGTGTGTTGGATGCTTTTCTACATAGCACTGCTAACGCAGCTGAAAGGAGGAAATGGGTTAAGTTATTAAAAGTTCGAGATGAGAAAATAAAAAAGAAAGCAGGTCACATAAGCTGAACAGGTCCATTGGGGAACTTGTTGTAGAACACATGAGGTCTGGCTGTGAATATAAAACCCGTTGGCAGTCCTGATTAAATCTAAAAACAAAATAAATAACATAGGAAAATACAGCCTACATTACTAGATGGCAAAGAGAAAATTCATTCAAAAGAGCAAAGGCGCATATTTTCTGCAGTTGAATTGCTGCACCAGTGGTTTGCAGCCTTGGGGTTTGAGCATGGAAAATAACTGCCTTGGGATGTGACCCCTCAAGGAGGCACTGGCAGCTGCAGCAGCCTATCTGAGGACCTTGGTCCAGTGGCTGGCTATTTGGAAAAGAGTAATTAGTGACGACAGTCATGGACAGTGATTTAATGTGAAGCTTGATTAACCCTAGGGTCATTTTTCCTGAAGTGGAAACATTTTTTACATCGAAGAATAAATTTCAACATTCTTTGTTTCTTGGGTTAGTAAAGAGATCATTATTCCATTGACACCAACACTTTTAATAGAAATATGAAGATTTGTTTTTTCCTTAAAGATACATGAGAGTGTGTGTTTGTCCTTTGAAAGTACCTGCCTTTGATGACAAGTTCCCCGCATTTCTTTAAGTCTGATGAGAGTCTAGGCATTGGCAAGGCAGGTAGCTCCTATAAATATTTGATTCCCCTGGTCCTTGAATTATTGCCACTGGATGAAAAGGAAATATCGAGGCCTTGAGTTTTCCCCTGGAACCCCCGAAAGGCAGTGGCTCCTCC